>NW_026585688.1:0-4403 GCF_907164565.1 Psammomys obesus
ACTCTGGTTGTGTGGGTGGGTGTGGTTGAGCGTCCTGCGTGCGGGGCTCACGGAAACTATTCTCGGCACACGCTGCGACTGTACAAGTGTCTCACAGTTTTGTTTCTTTTCTCTAGGCACAAAGGTTTATATAACATACATTCTCTGGAACAGTGAGCACGCACTCCCGTGTTCATGAGCCACTTTTGGAAAGCAGTGTTTACGGGCTCAGCTGCCTAGTCATGTCTGTGGCCAGCAGCCTCGAGTTCCTGGCTATTAAGAAGCACGCTCTCCTGTAGCACCGTGTCTAAGGAGAGAACGAAAGGGATATTACAACTCCTCTTCAAGGGAAGCAGTAAGAAGGGAAGTGCTCTCTCAGAGAGCTCCTGGGACACAGGGAGGGCGCTCTCCAGAGGGAGTGGAAGCAGAGTGGGAGGAGGTAGGGATGGAGCAAACAAGTCATGAGGAGCTGCAGGGGGCCCAGAGATCGGCCTCCTGTCAAGTCAGGGCAATTACCCAGCATTCCAGCTGCTGGTAGGAGCAGTGTGACTCCTGGGTTTGGGACACAGGACCATTCTCTGTAGGTGACTGGGGATTCACATTTGCATCTTGCCCCTTTCTTCGGAGCTGGCGTGGGTGGGTAGGTGTGCACAGGCTGTTTGTGTCACAGATGAGAGTTCCTGAGAACACTCAGGAACAGTCTGAAAACAGTTGTGCTGGTGACAGTCCTTCGAGGGTTCACAAACCTGCCAAACTCTGTCCTACAGGATGATATGTTTTTTGGATTTGTTTGTTCTAATTTGCTGGCCAGGCAGAAAATTTGCCTTCTGCCCAGGAGAGAACGTGAGAGTTTTATCTTCTTAGGCAATCGCTATTAAACGTGTTTTTCGGAGATAGGGCCTTGCTCTGCAGGCAGGCTGCCTCTGAACTCCTGATCTTCTTGCCTCTTCTTCCCATGTAAGTGCTAAGATTACAGGTTCATGTCCACGTACAAAATACCTTTGAAAGGCAGGTGATGTCACTGGTTGGATTACCATAAATGTCGGCATCCTGCAGCAGCCACGAAAAAACAAAAGCAAGCTAATATTTAGAAGAGGCTGGCAACCACAGGACCAGTAAGACAGAAGGACAAGTTGCTCTCTGGGTTCAGTGTTTGCCCAGCATGCACAAAGCCCTGGGTTCAGTTCTCACCACTGCATAAAACCAAGAATGGTGGTGTACACCTGTCATCCCCGCACTGGAAAAGCTGAGGCAGGAGGATCCGTTTATAACTGTCCTCAGCTACACAGGGAGTTCTAGGGCAGCCTGGCCTCCACAAGATGCTGTCTCAAACAGGTAAGTATTCAAACAAACAAACAAAAAAGCCAGGCGGTGGTGGTATGTGCCTCTAATCTCAGTACACAGGCGACAGAGGCACCTGTGAGTCTGTGAGCAAGTTCCAAGACAGTCAGGGCTACACAGAGAAGCCTTGTCTCAAAAAGCAAAACAAGCAACAAACAAACAAACAAACAAACAAACAATGAGGGAATAATAGGAGAAACCGTGGTACATCACTCAGAGCCCGAGAGGCCAGATGTTCCTCCGCAGCTCAGGGTGCTGAGGCTGGTGAGCGATGGGAGCAGGGGAGTGCTCGCCTTGCTTTCTCCTCAGGGATGTTCTTCCCGAATTTCAGCTGGCCACTTCCACAGAATCCCAGACTCTAGTAGGATGAGCGATGGCCCGAGTCACAGCTGGTGATGGCAGGATTCCCAAGAATCCGCCCAATGGCCACACCAGAGCCTGTAGAGCCAGATACATATCAGAGTGGCCTTAGGCACCCTTCTGAGGGATGGTGGGAAGCTCCGGCCCTTCCTCCAGTGGGATGTATCTGAGGTGAGGTCCTGGAAGCAACTCAGATGGTCTGGCTTTGGGTCATTGTACCCAGCAATCGTGTTCAAGCCATAACTCCCAGTCCTCACGTGCAGAACTTTATCAGAAGAAGGGTCTTTCCCGACATCAAGTCAAGATGAAGTCATCCTGGGTCACTGAGGGCAGCCCCAAACCCTGTGATTGGCATCCTTACAAGGACAGGGACATTTAGACTTGGGCATAAAAAGGAAGCACATGGCGTGAGCAGACAGACTGGAGACTGGAAAGTTCATGTGTGAGCCAAGGAAAGCTGTCCAAAGACTGGTGGTCTCAGCAGAGGCAGGAGGGGAGACCCAGACAGATTCCTCAGGCGGCACCTCGAGGAGGGACCAGCCAAGCAGACCCCCCACATCAGACTTCCTAGCCCCTGAGCTATGACAGAACATATTTCTGCTGCTCTTTGGAGCTACTCCACTTCCTGAAGACTATGGCAGTCCCAGGAAACGAAGCCAGGGCCCAGTGGGGTCACACTAATGCCCAGGGGGCCCCAGCTCGTTACTGTAGCCACACTCCAGCTTCCCATTTCCTTGTTTAGCCTTTTTGTGCCTAATCATCAGCCGGCACTGAAGCCCTGTGAAGCTGGACTGCGGCAGGTTTACTGGAGGGGACCCTGGGAAGCAGCCACACAAGAAGGAAGCCCAAAACATATCTCTCACCAGCCACATGCCATGCTGTATTGCATACTGGGTCAGGGTTCTCCAAAGTATGGAGCCACAGAACATGCCACGGCAGCAAAGGCTCTTCATGTATCGGAACACCCCCAGGTGTCCATATGGGTTATCTGACATCTACCAACCCAGCATCTAGCACCTGTCAATCACATATTCTCTCCATCAGCCAATCACCTGCTTGTCTAAGGAGCAGTCCATTTTGGGGTCCTGGCTCAGGCTGGAGTGAGGGGTGCTGACATTCCAGCTGGCATTTCTCTCCCCACACTGGGAAAGTCATCACCTCAGTCTTGTAGCTGCGACTGAGAAAGCGTCAAGGGAATGTGACAAGTGCTCACCTTGGACACCAGAAGCGCTCACTGAAACGCCTCAAAAACACTCAGTTGTGAGCAATGCTACTTTCTAGGATTGCCTCCAAATAATGGCTTGAAGTTTGCATGCAGTCAGGTTAAAAGAATGCAATCTGTAAGGTGAGCATTTAGCAGTTTAGGGGCTTTTTGCCAAAACAAACCGGTATAGATGATCGTCTACTCTGACCACTGGTTCCCAGCTTCCTCGGTTGGGTCTGCCTTGGCCTGGCTCCCATAGGGCCACTTGACAGTCAATATACATAGCTATCTTTTGTGCCACGTGATAAGCCCAGCTCTAGTCTAACAGGATTTAAAAATAGTAACGAATGCGTCCTCTATTCGTTCTCCAATTCAGCACTACGGGAAGCAATTACTTCTGGGCTGGGCAGCTTCGGTTGAGGGCCGGTTGCTGGTTGCATTGCCACTTTCTGGACGACCACTGGAAGCAGGACGGGAAACTGGTTGGCTTGCTGCTCCTGGGACAGGGGAGCTGACACTGTCTCTCAGGAAAATGGACAAAAATGAGGCTTGGGTCTGTCGGTGGGAAGGACCCCGAAATTGCAGCCGTGGTTGCTCAGTGCTGGCTAGTGCTCCACCAAACGCAGCTGCCACCACACAGAAGCGTGCCCTCAACAGACTTCACACTACTTTAATGCTTTGTTTGTGTCTGGAACAGAAATGGAGCCGCCTGGCCAGAATATGCTATTCGGCGCAGTCGATGGTGGTGATGGAAGCACCTGGGAGGGCGCAGGGGAGAGGGTTTAATCTGTAATCCTTTTCTCTGACAGCATGGCTTCTAGCCTTGAGCGGTTACAGGATGAACTGTGCGTGCCTGGCCCATGGGGAAGGTCTCCTGGGACATTGCAAGCTCTATTTTAAACTGCCGCAGAGCGCCAGCCGGCAGGGAAAGCAGAGGGCCGGGGGCTGGAGTAGTGCAAATCCATGTCGGTCGACAGTGGGCCCCCACCGCCCCCCAAGCTTCTGTCATGTCCTTTGCGCTGAAAGAGGACGCCGGGCCTAAGCGTGGCCAGCGCGCTCCCCCTTTCCGCGCACACCCACTCCGGGCTGCGTTGTGCTCTTGGTCGCTGGACACGTCACCACCAGTTTCACGTGGAGTCACGCAAGGTTTCTGGCGGCCGGTTTAGCCCGCGCCCCCGCCCCCCGCCGGTGGCCTTGCAGCTCGCCGCGCAGCCCAGGGCCCGCGTCCCCGACGCTCGCTCTCGCCCCAGTGAGACCCATCTGGTCACGGCTTTAACGAGCTTGTGCGTGCCGTCACCGCCGGCTGGCGAGGCGGCGCAGGGACGCCCGCGCCCCGCAGCCGGCGGCCAGGCTCAAGAGAGCATTCTGGGAAGCGCTTACTAATCGCGCGCCGCCCTGCCCACAAAGGCGCGCAGCCCCGGGGCGCGCGGGCGGCGCAGGTGAGCGGGGGGCGCGCCAGCTGTCGTGCGCCCGGGCCGGCGCGGGGCGCGCGCGGGCGGCCGCCGCGGCTTTCTTCTCC
>NW_026585689.1:0-23437 GCF_907164565.1 Psammomys obesus
AGTGTTGCCTTTCCTTGCCTGTCCAACATTGGGATCACAAGCACACACACATGCCTGGCCATTTATGTCAGTGTTGGAGTTTTAATTTGGGATTCCATACTTTAATGGAAAGCTTCTACAAACTATGCTGTTTTCCCAGGATCAAGTGTTCTCTCTGATTATCCTGTCACATTTACTCACTTTCTTGGTGTACTGGCAGAGGAACTATCTTCTCTTCATGTCTTACGGGGTGAGTCATAGACACAACCAGGTTCCGGAGACCCAAGGACATCACAGTTTTCAAAGAGATGTTGTAGCTTTTAGTGACAATCACTGTGGTATTGAGGTTCTGAAGAGTGTACTCTTCTGTGGACACTATGACTCCTGAAGGGTGAATTGAGATTCCAGGGGCAGGTTTTCCCACAGCTGAACAGTGATGGTTATGAAGATCTTCAGAGCCAGGAACAGATTGGAGTTCAGTTACTAACTCAGATACAGCTAAGGCAGAGAAAAAAAAAACACACACAAAAACAAGTCATACCAAACATTGTGCTGTTAAAGCATGGCTTTCCTAATTTGTATGACACATAATTGCTGAAAGCATATCCCTGACAGATACCTCCCTATACATGTCATAAACCTTCCAATACCTGTTCCCCTGTTCACTCACTGCTGTCTCAATGTCCAAGTGATTGTACATTATATTACACACATCCCAGCACTCCACACTTAGGCTGCACAAGAAGGACCTCTGGTGTTCTTACTAGTCCTGTGACGTTGTGCTCATTTGAAGACTGGAGAGACCTAATCTTGTTAGTTTTCACCTTCCCTTGTTCTCTGCTGTCTGCTTTCTCGTATCTTCTCCTCTCTTAATAGCAAAATTTCGATACTGTTTTGGGGTTTCCTCCACTTAATGGAGGCCAGTGTACCATACTGTGAAGAAGTGATGTGAGGTAGGGGAAGGTCCTACCTTAACACACAGTCTCCATTGGTCTCCATGGTGTTTTTTCCTGTCTAAGTAACTTGGACTCATCACCATCAGCTTCTCCTTGTCTAACTTTCTTCCCTTGGACAGTGTTCTTAAAAGCTATAACTTCACAATGTCTGCCCCATAATAGTACCATAGAGAAAGAGTTTAAATACTTAAAATGTTAAGGCAGGTTTGTCCTCCATGACTGCCATGTGGAAAAGTGTTCATAAGACACTTGTAGCAGGCTTCATCTTCAAATGTCACTTCCTGGATAGTTATGAAGGAGGCGCTGGGTTCCAGGATCTTGCAGTGCAGCCTGTTTTCATATGGTGGGAGGATCTTTTCCCCGTATTTGTGGCTATAAGTGCCAATATTTTGAGGCAAAGAGCCTTGGATTTTCTGCCAGGTGATTTGCTCAACATTTGCCAGACTTGTCAAGTTGCAGAAGATGGTCACGTTTCCTCCAACGACTGCAGTCTCGTAATTGTTATGTTTTATCATCAACAATGACTCTGAAAATGAGGTCTATTGTTAAGGGATATACACGGCCATACACCTGCAAAGTATTCTATCAACAATTGTCTCTCTGCCTCATGATTACCAGCTTAGTTGCCTCTTCTGCTCCATAAAAAATGAGAGCTGTGCAATGACACACTCCAGATTGAGAAAGTTAGAATATGCATTCAAGACCAATCAGTGATCCAGAGTTGAGACTGTGTCTCACCAAAAAGGAAAATGCTGGAGATCCTATGTACATTGTCAGCTGTCTGGCACATTCAAGGCCTTTCATGCAGTAGGAGACAAGACAGAGAGACACACACACAGAGAGTGAGAAAGAGAGAGAGAAGACAGAGTGAGACAGAGAGATGCACACACAGAGAGAAACAGATTGAGAGACATAATTCTTATACTTTATCCACTGTGAATACTCAGAAAATTAGGTCCATTGTTTAGGAAAACACAGATCCATACTACCCCAGAGTTCCTAATAACACTTCTCTTTTCCTTTTATTTGCCTCTTCTGCATAAAACTAAATGGCATTCTACAGACTTAGGAAGTAAGATTACAAGAAACTTAGTACTAAATAGTCATGCAAATAAATGTAGTGAATCTAAGCTATACAAAAGCATAAGAAGTGTCTCAAACACATGTGGCAACTTTGTTGTTAGAGAAACACTTTGTTAGTAGAGAAACACTACTGTGCTCATGCTTTACATGGGCTGATCTATAGTACTGGTGTCTTCTAGCAATCTTTTACCTTCCTGCACCTCAGCATTTCATGTCTACGGTAGGCTTAACTAAGGTTACCTGCCTCACACTGTTAAATAAAATGAGAACATGAGGTTAAAAGTCACCACGCACATTATACTATGCATAAGTAGTTTGTTCTTTGCCTTCAGGGAAGTATTGAACAATACACATGAAAACCCAAACTTTCAAAAAAAAATTAAGAACAACCCAATTGTCCATCAACGCTTTCACAACAGTTTCTGTACTGCTTTGTCCCTCATCATCATTTGCCCCAGGTTTTCTTGTCTATAGTTTTAACTCTTTCCTGAGAGAATTCCCCAGCAAGCATTTTTGTATTTACTTACTATTTTACTTGCTGGTAGGACTGATCCCAGGACATTCCTCATGCTCAGAAGCTTTATCATTAAACCCCAGCCCCTCTTCTGTGTTTACCTTGGTTTTTGTTTCCTCTCCTCAAATATTTTCTAAAGATATATTCTAGTTTGTCAGTGATGTTTATGATGGGGTTATGTGCCTTTGAGTGCAGATAACCACGCAGGATAGAAGAGGTCTTGGATCCCCGGAGCTTGATTTACTAGTAATTGTAAATTTCCTGTTGTAGGGACTTAGAACAGAACTTGGGGCCTCAGTGGATTGTTCTTACTCTTGAATCTTAACTACTGAGCCCCCTCCTGAGACTGTTCACCCCAGTCCTTAAGGAACACTGGGTATTACCTTAACCTCAAGAAAACTGGTAGGTTAAGTGCTGTTAATTCAGTCACTCAGAATGAGCCGAAAATAATAAGATGATATTCATTAAGTTCTTAAACTAGGTCAGCTTATAATGATAGGCAAATCCATAAAGCAAATTATTTGTTGGCTTGCCCAATAACAAAAAAGTGTTAATGAACAAAAAGAGTCTTGAAACAAGTCAGTCTCAAATGTAAAACATGTGTATCTTGCTGGAATGTGAACACAGGCATAATTCAAAGAAACAGAAAGACACTGTAAGGAGAGTCTTTGCTTCTACCAGGTTTTCTAATTTACAATTACATAAAAGAGACAAAGAGGAAGCTATCTGTTTCAGCAAGTTGTACATACCTCAGAAGCTGTGTGCCTGCCTTCATTCTCACCCTGCTCCCATTTTCTATAGCCATTGTTTCAAATATGCTACCATTACACGATTTGCTAGCTGTGTGATTACATACATCTGTGATTAACACACAGAACAAAGCATACATCCCTTTTAACTACTTGGCTAAAAGGAAGAATCTTGTAACCTGGTATTTGTTTGCTATTGACTTCCAAATAAATATTTGTAAAATGAAGTAAAAAGTTACCTGATTCTTGTGGGCAGAGAGGAAGCATTAAATGAAGGAGAATGCATTGGAGTGAAAACTGCATTGAATTTGCTGGTGAAAGTTTCACTAACAGTCACAATATCTTCTTTGCTAGCTGAACTTCTAAAGAAGACTGTACAGTACTTTCTTTCTATTTAGCCACCAAAAATTTATTCATCTACTTCCTTTTTTTTTAACCTTTAAACTCATTGGCTTATTTCCAACAACTGCCTGAGTTTTATATAACTTAAGACTTATTAATAAAGAATGTCATCAGTGTCAGGCAGTGGTGGTGCATGCCTTTAATCCAATCACTCAACAAAACAGAGGCAGGTGGATCACTGAGTTCAAATCAATGCCAGCCTGGTCTACAGAGTGAGTTCCAAGACATCCAAGGCTGCACAAACAAACTCTGTCTTAAGAGAGAGAGAGAGAGAGAGAGAGAGAGAGAGAGGAAGGAGGAGGAGGAGGAGAAAAAGGAGGAAGAGGAGGGGATATTAAAAATAAATAACTAAAGAATGACTGCTGGGAAGATGATGGAACCAGCCATCAATATATAGGCAAAGTAAGCCAGCCTGAGAAAGACAAAAGTCAAATTTTCTCCTATTTGTGTATCTTAGATTTGGTACAGATATGTAAACCATATGTATGCATCTCTCTATATATAACTTGAAAGTAGAAGGAGTCTGTAGAAAGGAAAGACAGTAGTGAGAAGCCAAAAGGAAAAAAAAATGAGAAGAGATAGAAAGGAGCGGTATGAGAGGTAAGTACGGTAAAACTACATGATCCACTCAAAAGAAAGTCTTTATGAGACCCACTCAATGAGCAAGTGTCAATATCAATAATCTTCCTGTAAGTCAAATATATAAAGTTATTTTATTTAATATTCAAATTCTGTCTCTAGTATAAGATATGCATTCAGTCCTTATAATTTCCATCTAAATGTTTAGTCAGAAATTATCTTTTTTTAAAATTTATTAACTTTACATGCGGATTTTACCCCCTCACTTGTCTTAGCACAGTCTCACCCTCCCTCCCTCTTTCCTCTGTCCTAGTCCTCTGGAAAGACAAGATCTCCTCCCCTACCAATTGATCCCAGCCTATCAAGTCTCATTAGGATTGCCTGCTTCCTCTGTGGCCTGGCAAAGCTGCCCAGCCAAGCAGAAGTGATCAAACAGCAGGCAACAGAGTCCATGTCCTAGAAAGCCCCTGGTCCCCTTACTAGGGCACCGACATGGAGATTGAGCTGCCGCAGAGCAGTGTTTCTAGGTCTTCTCCATGCATGGTCCTTGGGTAGTACATCTGCCTCCACAAGCCACCCTGGACTCAGATTTTTGGCTTTTTTGGCCTTTTCCTGGAGCTCCTATCTTCTCTGGTTTATCCCCTACTCTTCCATTATGCTCTCTGTGTTCTGCCCAAAGTTTGGGTGTGAGTCTCAGCATCAGCTTTGATCCCCTGGTGGGTGAAGTCTTTCAAAGGACATCTATAGTAGGCTCCCATCCTGTTCCTTCACTTCAACTGCCTCAGTCATTGTTTTTTATTTGCCTTTCTGAATGAGAATTCAGAAACATCTTCCCTAGTGTGCTCCTTGTTGCTTAATATCTTTAGATCTGTGAACTGTAGTGTGGTTATCCTGTTTTATACAGTGAATAGCCGCTTATAAGTGAGTACATATCATGCTTGTCTTTCTGGGACTGGGTCACCTCACTCAAAATGATCTTGTCCAGATCCGTCCATTTGCCCGCAAAATTCAAGATGTCCTTATTTTTAATAGCTGAATAGTATTCCATTATGTAACTGTACCACAGTTTCTTTATCCATTCTTCAGCTGAGGGATATCTGAGTTGTTTCCAGTTTCTGGCTATGATGAATAAAGCCACCACTAACATGGATGATAAAGTGTCCTTGCTGAATGGTGGAACATCATTTGGGTATATGACTAGGGGTGGTATGGCTGGGTCCTGAGGTAGAGGTGTTCCTATTTTTTGACCAGATTGAGTCAGAGATAATCTTAACTCTTATTTCATTAAAAATTTATAAGCATTTTTATCAGTTTTAAAATTATTTCATGGTTTATTTGACCATTTGCTAAAATGGATTTACACTGTTAACTTGTAGAGATAATTCCCTTCAATGATCCCTACTGTTAGGAGCAGTCAGGCTGTCTGAGGCTGGAAATGCTGACTGCCAAAATGACAATGTACAGAATACTCCTCTGAAGTTACTCTTGCATTTCCCAGGCCTTCATTTCTCTCTTCATTCCTTCTCACAGGGATGTAAAAACCCACACAAAATCTGTGTGAGTCAGAATATAACGCGCTCTCCTACATGAAAAAAAAATGAATAAAGAAAAATACGACCCAGAGTTAGAAAGCATTACATAATTTCTCTCGAAACATTTTCTTAGAATACTGTGATGATTGGTTTGAATCTCAGCTAGCCACAAATTAGAATATACATACAGGGTCTAAATAGTTTCAGTGAAATTATTCGTTATTTATACTTTAAAAGATTCATGAATATGTCACCTGAAACCATCTTTACTCTTGCCCCACAGTGACTCGGAACCTATTTTCCCTGTGATTCTTGATTGCATACTTTTATGTGCCCAGAACCAAGGACCCAACCCCAAGCTTCAATCACAACAATCAGAATTCCTGCATTCAAAGGATGTACAAAAGCACGCTATCCAAAAGACTTCCTATTTCCTGAATTCAGAGAAAACACAGTCCATGTGTTCATGGCCAGAAACTCACCCTGCCACAGCGTAAATGACCACAAATAATACAGTTTCTGGAAGTTTCTTTTCACGATTCCTTATTGAAAACAAAACAAAACAAAACAGAACAAAACAAAACACAGTTTTATACTTTTAAAATGCCTTTAATATACTCAAAATGGATGCTGTTTATCTGAGCCAATCAAGTCGGGAGTCGTGAATCTACAGCCAATAGGCAGATAGTAGGGGCGGGGCTTGGAGGAAGTAACTGTCAGTGAGGTTGCAGTTGGCTTTGGACTGTTCTGGAGTGAGAGGATGTTCCTGGCCTCTGCTTCTCACATTCTCCCGGACACTCCTGGGCTCTGGATGGTGAGCCCTCCTGTTGTTTCTATTTCTAGAAGTTGACCTTTCCCACTGTTACTTGGTTCCGAACATCCTCTCCTGGAGGATCAAAGAAAGCCGCACCACTTGTCTTTCCAGTTGACTATTCCCTCTAGGCCCTTCTGCCTTTCTCATTGCAACCAAAGACTCCCTAAGATCAACAGTCTCGGGGTGAATTTCTGCCATGCCCCTCCTCCATTATATTTCTTTCATATTTTATTTTTTATTATCATTTATTACAATTTATTCAATTTTTATCCCTTTTGTGTCCCCCTCACTCATCTCCTTCCAATCCCTCTCTCCATCCCTCTTCACTCCCTATGCCCCTCCCCTACATGGCTCAGAGGTAGCCCATAGGCGCAGTCTCCAAGTAGGGTCCCTAGTAAAGGGAGCAAGGACTCTCTCTGACATGAACTCAGTGACTGGCTCTCTGATCACCTCCCCATGAGTGGGGAGCAGCCTTACCAGGCCCCAGAGGAAGACAATGAAGCCAATCCTGATGAGACCTGATAGACTGGGGTCAAATAGAAGGGGTGGAGGACCTCCATTATACTTTTTATATCAGTTCTTTCAAAACTGCTCACAGCCATGTGGATAATGACTTTACACTGAAAGCAGGTTGGAGGATTGTGAACTAACGCTGTTCAGTATGAGTGACCTGCACTACTGAGGAGTAATTTCCATGTCCAGGACAAGTGAGTAGGAAAGCGGTTTAATGTCTCAGTTTACTGAGAAGACCTTGGGACATTGGGGGATGTATGCACCCCCAATCCTGTTCTTGAGCTTTATAGCTTGCTCATAGGAGTAGGGGCCCACAGCGCACTCTTTTGTCTCCATATACCTACAAAAATAGTAATGGAAAAAAATTCAAGTACAAAGTGAATGAATGTGACTTTCATGTTATGAGAAAGGGAATCTTGGAGCGTTGCCTTAGATGCTGTTAAGGGTAATCTACATGCTATTTTTGAGAGGGCAGATATTAATATTGCCATTTGCAAGGAATAGCAAAGCATTTCATTGGTAAACTAAAGTCTGAAACTATACAGGAATTTTTTTTCATAATGAGGTTTGTTCCCATAAATGGATGGAAACATATAAAGCTGCTTTATTCTGAAGAAGTTTTGAATGCACTTTAAATCTGTTTGTTCTCACCGCAGCGTTTTTACACATATCTTTAAAATATGAAAGAATTGTACCGTTGGGGGATGGAGAGATGGCTCAGTCGTAAATGGCACTGACTACCCTTCCAGATGATCTGGATTCAAATCTAAGATCTGACATTCTCACATAGACATATATGCAGGCAAAACACCACTGCACATAAAAATAAAGGTAAATACATTTAAAAAACAGTAATATTAGCATTTACAAGCTAATTCAAGATGAAGCATTTTCTTAGGAAATGACTATTTAGTATATTTTAAGTCACATTGTAAAATTCGCAGCTGAAACATTTACCACACCATAAACATCACATTAAAAATTTGTGTTGAACTTTAATCTTGGGTATCTCTGAAATTCAGAAATAACCAAAATGTGAGTTAAGTTTATAATTTTATGAAACTGGTTTATTAGAACTGAATTCGTAGACGCTAAGGTTGTAAATGATTTTAGAATTGAGACTCTGTGCTCCTATCTACAGTGCTCTAGAAGCAGAGACCATTCTGCTTTAAGCTCTAAATGCATGCAGGAAGGATCACAACTGAACTTGCATAGTTTCCAAGCCTCAGGAGGCACGCTGGAGCGATTGCATTCAACTCTTACTGTTGTACAGGAATCAGGATTTTCTTCTTTTCTGCTTTGCAAATGATTTGTGTTGTTGCTGAGATGAAGCTTTTCTTACTCAAGAGACATAGCTGAGTGTTTCCAGGTCAACTTCAAGCCCCTTTTTTTCCCTTTTTATTTTTTTCTGTGAGGCAGGCTCTCATGTAACTCAGTCTGTCATTGAATTTGCTATGTGACTAAGGATGATCTTGAACTTTTAAAATTTTTTAATTTTTATTTTTTCTTCACAATTTATTCATCATAAATTGTACTCCCAATTGAAGTTCCTTTCCTCTGTTCTTCTAGTCCCACCCTCCATTCCTCTATCCTTTTATCCCCTTCCCCTACTTTACTGAAAGTGGGAGTTCTCCACCACTGCCATCTGCCCATAGTTTCTCAACTCTCATCAGGACTGCTTGGATCCTCTTCCTCCGTGGCCTGGAAAGGCTACATCACCAGGGACAAAATGCCAACAAGAAGTCAACATGATAGAGGCAGCCCCTGCTCCCCTCACTCAGAGATCCACATGGAGACTGAGCTGCCAATCGGCCACATCTGAGCAGGGGGTCTAGGTCCTCTCCATGCATGGTCCTCCATTACCACATCAGTCTCTACAGGACCCTCAGGGCTCAGATCCTTTAACTTTGTTGGTCTCCTTGTGGCGTTCCTGTCCCCTCCATATCCCTCTAATCCTACCCCTTTTCCTCCATAAGACTCCCTGCACTCTGCCCAAAGTTTGGCCCTGAGTCTCAGCATTAATTTGATCCCCTGATGAGTGACTCCTTTCAGAAGACCCTCTGAGTGAGGTAACCCAGAAACAGAAAAACAGCCATGGTGTATACTCACTAATAAGCTGAAATTAGTTGTATAATATAGGATAGCCATCTACAGACCTAAAGAAGCTAAACACTAAGGAGGACTATAGAAAGGATGCCTGAATCTCATTCAGACTGGCAAACAGGATAGAGACCAGAAGCAATGGAAGAGATCTTGAACTTCTTATACTTGTAGCTCCATGTCCAAGGCATGTATCGCCTTGGTTTGTTTCTGCTGTGTGAGGATTGAAGCCAAGGCTTTGTACATACTAAACTAGACTTGCAGCAACTAAGCCACATATTTAGCCTTATCTCAAGCTCATGATACATTAAGAAAAGTAGATATTCTTTGATGAAAATACACACACACACATACACACACACACATACCAGACACCAACTCTAGAATCTTATCTGATCCTTACTTATATTTAGGGCTCAGTGTTCTGGTAACCTGACTAATGTGATCTCAACTGGATCCCATGGTTCTATTAGACACAAAAGAGTATCAAGATTACAAATGAAATGGCCAGTTGTAGTGTCACACAACTTTCAGAGTAGCAGAGGCAGGCAAATCTCGATGAGTTTGAGATCAGCTAGAGATATCCTGCCTCAAAAATAAATAAATAAATAAATAAATACATAAATAAACAAACAACAATAAGTAAATAATAGATGACAAATAGATAAAACAACTAAATGAGACAGCTACACTCTCACTTAACAAGCTCTTTTCGACTTTTATGTCCAGCACAGTATCATTTACTTAGGCTTGCTCTCACTGTAGATAAGATATATTGAGATGCCAAGTGACAGAATTGTCTGTGATTCACCCAGTTTATAGGAAATTCTCATCCCATAGACTTTCCCCAAAATGACTCAAAGTGCAGCTTTTATAGGATGCTCTTGGCAGAATCATTTTACCTAGGTGTAGCATTGTTCCACATGGTAAGTGATTACGCTCCCTGCTACAAATAGCAAAATAGGCTGATTGAAGATGCATTTCTGATTATAGACTTGTTTGTCACAAAACCTAATCACAATCAGAACTTGACTTCAGAAAAAAAGGCAGAGAATAGTTACACTGGTTAGAAAATGAAACAGATTTTTAAAACAAGTCAATGGATTTGGAGAAAACAGGCTTTCAAACTATGAAGAGAAGCTGGCCAGACCTCTGTATCCAAGCAGCTTGATCATGGAGTTTGTGTTCTTGTGATCCAATTACTGTAATCATTGCATATATATATATTGTAACAATATATATTGTAATATATATTGTCTATATACTGTAAACATTGTATATATATAATTCCATATAACATATATATATTATATCTTTGAGGTCAGCCTGGGTATGAGGTGTCCTTGTCCTGCCCCACAAGCTATGATTCCTTGAAGGAAGTTAAAACTGTCATACATTGAGAAGAGATAAGTCTCTGAATGGGGCTATTGTTCATTGCCTTAAACTCTTATCAGACACATGGCCAGCTTGTTGGTGCTACGTTTGAGATTAAAGAAAGTCCTTGTTACTATCATGCTGTCTGGTGAAAATGAACATGAAAGTCTAAATGGTCCTTTATCAATTCAGACTGTTTGATGAGCTGAGAACAAATCTCTCAGTGTTCCATTCCGAGAGATGACTAATCTCTCCAGCCTTTGGTCTCAATGGTGGGGGAATGGCTCTGTGAAGCATCATTTTAGGTAGTTGCCCAAGCTTAGGGAGAGCGATGACTGGGTACCACTCAGGACTGTGAAAGGACACACAGCATTGATGAGTATTTATGATATCCCAGGATTCTGCATTTTACATTTCATATGGAACTATCACAAGAAGTAGAGGCATCCCTAATGTTTGCAGACCATGAGTGAGGACTTGAGATAATTAAAGCAGAAATATGTGATTTTCTTGTCTTTTAGCAAATCATTAGGAGACCACCAAAACGAAAATCCCTACTCCATTTGGTCCCCTCTGAGTTTTGCAGAAAGACATAGAGTGAGAGGCAGAAGGACTGTAATTAAACATGGGGATAGAAGAAAGTGCTGAGAATTTGACTACAACTCAAAGTGTCAAACTAAGTAATGCATGGCTGGATCTTCTCAAAAGTGTGTTTCTGAGCACTCCTCGGGACCTCCCTGAAATCATCCTGATACTGTCTTTGATTTGTACTATTGGAGGTAAGCTAAGACACCCTCTCTTCATAGTCTATGGATAGGTATTCTAGGTGCTATCATATAGAATTAAGGAAAGTAACAGTAATAGAAAATTAGAATTTTAATTTGATATTTACTATAATATTTTCAACTGAAAACAAACAATACCCTGCCCCTGAGAATAGATTTCTCCTGTGTCATCACTGTCCTTCATCTCTGTCAGGTTAAAACATTACAGTACAGTTACTAATGGGTAAAACTTAGCTCTCAGGAACTATTATAAGTAAAGAAAATAGAATCAAAGGTCTAAATAGAGGGTTTCAGAAGTTCTACCGAAATGATATACCTACTCTTCCCGTTTATAAAAGGAAAAAAAAAAACAAAAAAACAAAAAACAAGACCAAACTGGATATGTGTTTTGTTTTTTTTTTTTCACTTCCCTTGTAGAGAGTATATTAAAAGAATCAGGAAAAATGTTCCCATTTTACTTATCATACTTTCAGGTGCTGCCCTTTCACAAAAATGGCAAGCAGCCAGCAAAGTTTTTCTGTTGGGCAAATTACAGCTAGTTTTTCCTGGTTCCAAAGCCAGGAGGTTTGTTGAGCATTAATTACACTTTTCCTGAAAAACTGCATATGAAACCATGATTTATAATGGCTATAAAAGCTATTGCGTAATATAGGATAAGCATACTAAAATCTGTACACCTAAAGAAACTAATCAAGAGGGAGGACTCTGACTAAAATGCTCAATCCCCATCCTGAAAGGCAAAGAGGATGGACATTAGAAGAATGAGAAAATAGGGAACAAGTTAGGAGCATGCCACAGAGGGCCTCTGAAAGGCTCTTCCCTGCAGACTATCAAAGCAGATGCTGAGACTTATGGCCAAACTTTGAGGAGATTTCAGGGAATCTTATGAAGGAAATGGGAGTTAGCAAGATCCAGAGGGGACAGGAACACCACAAGGAGAGCAACAGATCCAAAAAATCTGGGCAGATGGGTCTTCCCTGAGACTGATAGTCTAACCAAGTAGCATTCATGGAGATAACCCAGAACCCCTGCATAGATGTACCCATGACAGTTCAGTCTTCTAGTGGGTTCCATAGTAATGGGAACAGGGACTGCCTCTGACATGAACTGATTGGCCTGCTCTTTGATCACCTCCCCCTGATGGGGGAGCAGCCTTACCATGCCACAGAAGAAGACAATGCAGCCACTCCTGATGAGACCTAACAGACTAGGATCAGAAGGAAGGAAAAGAAGACCTCCCCTACCAATGGACTTGGGGAGGGGCATGTGTGGAGAAGGAGGAAGAAGGGAGGGATTGGGAGAGGAAGAGGGAGGGAACTACAGGGGGGATACAAAGTAAATAAAGTGTAATTAATAAAAAAAATTTAAAAATTCCTTAAAAAAATAAAAAAGTTACTTTCCAAAAAAAGCTATTGCAAATGTTTTAATAAACCAAGAATCAATGGTTTCTATCAATACTTATCTAAAGAAATGTAATCCATCATAAGTGTCATTAAGCAGAAAGCTGATAAATTAACGATCACAATGGTTTTTGTATCTTTAACCATCAGAGAGGGTCTTGATCACACACAAACAATAAATTAGTAGTAGATACCATTCTACTTTGTTGGAATTTAGAAGTCATATAACATATATAGTACAAGTCCTTAAATGAGATATTGCCTATGAGTAACATGTATACTTTTTGCAGCATTTTTGAACATGCATCTGAAAGATTTCCCAATTCCTCTTCCTGTGATACTATTTTTAATTGGATGCTGTTTTGAAATTCTGAGCTTTGCATCTACCCAGGTATGTATAATAAATGAATATCAATATTTTATTTAAGAATTGCATAAATGCAAAGAAAGCTAAAGAAAATTTAAAAAAAGATGCAACTCCTTCAACTCAAACAAGCATATGAATGCTTGTGATGTAGAAAAGTAACAACACTGAAGGATCAAGGCCCACAGTCTGAAAACACATCTGTAGCTGGAAGGGAGTATGTTTACAGCTATTGAGGATAGAGTAGAATTCAAAAGCTTAGACAAGAACTTGTTTGGGGAAACTTGCAGTTGCTAGCAAAGGATTCTGGTAGTAAGATAATTCTGATAGGCCCAATAGTGTTGCCTATTGTTAAAATAGTTTAAAATGTTTTATAAATTTTCTATAAACATGCTAGTCTCTAAGTGTGTAAAGGACAAGACATAGCGAGAAAGATAAACTGAGCCTATTCCTTGAACGGAAAATGATGAAAACAAACTAGTTTTAGACAAAAAAGTGACAACATTAGGAACAGCTTGGATCTTGGAGACAGGAGAGAATACTTACTAAAAGTAATGTAGACTTTATTCCTGGCACACCAATCATTCCTCTGAGTCAGAAACTCGTGGAAAAGCTTTTCCTTTTGTCAGAGGCCTTAATGTAAATTGTTTACATTGTGCAAGCTCTGTGATCTCTGTTCCTGCTACTGAATTCTGTCATGGTGGTTTGAAAGCAAACATCTTTAAAACATAAATGAGTCACATTTAGCCCAAAAGCTAAATTTAGCCAATGACCACTTAGTCAGTCAGTCACATGGATGTGAGAAGTGGTGTGAAAATGATGGACTTTTTCAGATATAGCCAGTATTGTTAAAATAGACTGTCTGTGCAAGAACACAAACTGAATTGTTCACCTACCTAATCACGATTTTGACTAAGTACAACTTTAAGTACTTCTAAAACCTCCAAAGAAAAATGTCTTTTGTGGATAACGGTGGCCTATCTAAAATAGTACTCTGCAAGCTAATAAGCCAGCCTGCCATAGGAGAAAAAGTACAGACCTGGGCCAGAGATAAAAGGCTTTCACAATGATAAAAGGGGAGAATGAACTTTCTCTTGCACCTGTTTTCAAAACTCTGATAGCACAGGCAAGTGTGTCATGGAAGCCAGGTGACATCTGTGTGTGTAGTAGGCCCCATCAGAAGGAAGATTAACTGAATGATGCTCCTAATACAACCCGCTGATGTCAATCGACATCAGGAGAGACACAACCAGTTATTTCAGCACTCACAAGAAAGTTCTCATGTTGGCTCCAGCGAGGCTTCTCTTTCTTTCACAGATACTGATTAAAAATGGCTACTTGTAGGTCCTGGGGCTTCATGGGATCATTTATTCATTTGAGGATTCTTATGTGTGAAAACCCACTTACTAGAAATGCTTTCCCTCTCTTTGTACCTGTAAATCCACTATGTGTTCTTTACTTCCTGTCTCAATCTGTTTCCTCTATCCGCCCTTTGAAAGGCCTCAGGGTTGTGTATCAACTCTCTTCTGTTAGATGTTTGCATCTGTCTATCAGATGGAAAGATCGGAATACCCATCAGAGTAAGACTTCATCCCTCAAAAAAAATTTTTTTCTATCTAAAACCTTCTTTCTCTGCTGCTTGAGAAGGCCTCTGGAATGTGTTCTGTGCTAACAAAGGGTGAAAATATGAGAATAATCAATTTTATATTACTAGATCCAGGTATATGCAGACGCCATACAGTGGATGGATCCAGACATGTTTTTTGGAATATTTACGCCGGTGATTATCTTTAACGTTGCATTTGACATGGATATATACATGCTTCAAAAGTTATTGTGGCAGGTAATGTACACACACTATGTACACACACAGTTCTGTTTTCACATTACTCTCCATTCATGAACAATGTTAGTTATTTTTAGATTATAAATTTTTCCCCAAATAGAAAATAAAGAACGGGAAGAGGAGGGACATAGGGTACCAGAGTGGTAACTTCAGCTTTGTATCTAGAAGAAAAAAGAAAACGTATATTAACAGTGTTCTATTATATTGAAAGCTCGGGGTAAAGCCATGGGGAAAAAATAAACAATTTTTGACTATTTTAATGGCAGAACTTTATACCAATTATCATTTTAGCTCTGGAAATTTTTAAGAATGTGACTATGAAGTGTATTGTCTCTATGAAGGAAGAATTTGATTAAAAACATCCAGTTTTAAGTCCCTATCATCTACAGCTACAACTGCCGGGAACAGCAAAAGGGCTGAGAAAGCAACTGTAGACCAAATTGCAGTGGCTCCTAGGGACCAAGACGTGAGGGCTCTATTGAGGAAAGACACTGAGAGAAAACATACCTGAACACACACACACACACACAGCTGTGCACACACATCTTCCAAAGCTATTAAAATAGTTTTATAAGTAGAAGGCTCTTGAGCAAACCCCATCAGAAGCATTTTTAACTCAAAACCAGGCACATGAAGCTCAACCAAATGACCAGGAGGCATGGAGAATGGGATAGCAGTAGCGGCAGAGAACAGAACGTGGTGTAGGTTGACCCAGAAGAGCTTTGCTCAACCACTTTCTGTATCTCTGTTTAGGTGGGAATTGGGGGTGGGGGCATTGCTCTAGCAAAGTGGGCCTGGTGGCCACACTGCTAGTCAGTTCCCTGTCGGGTCGTCTGCTTTTTCAAAACAGAATGCAAAAGCAATCTCATCTTTCTACCATCAAATGTCTTTGCAGATACTCTTAATTACAATTCCTGGATTTGTGATTAATTACACCTTAATTCTTTGGTATCTGCAATCTGTGAATAAATTATCTCTGAAGACTGTCCCCTGGTTGCTCTTTTCAGCTGTTCTTGTAAGTTCAGATCCTATGCTGACTTCAGCCTCCATAAGAGACCTGGGTAGGTACCCCTTTCTCATCTCTTTTCCTTTCCTATACCGAGGACATATTTTATAGATAACTCATCTTCATGTTACGATCCTTTGCTAGAGATGGATTTTCACTACATGCAGTGGTGTGGGAAGAGACTGGAGGGTATGGAAGACCGGCATATATTCTGCAAGCGATGCTTAGGGGAGAAGGAAAGTCTAGTCAAATGCTCATCTTGCATCTCAAGAGAGCAGTTTCCCATCATGGAGTAGGGTCATACCTACCTTGCACTGACATTACGCATACATACTGTAGTCAGTTTTCTTTTGCTCATTATTCATTGTCCTTTGAAGACAGTCAATTGGATAATGCCACTTAAAATGTTCTTTGTAGTCACCAACAATATTACTTAAAAGCCAGAAGAATAGAAAGCCAATAAAATTACCACTCAGAATTGTTGTGATATATACTATTTTAGGATGAACAAATCTATATTTAGACAAAAAATAATAAGGTAAATTATTCAGAAAAGCAAAATGATCCAGAATCTTGTACAGGAAAAATAACCCCGTTTCCCCCTGTATTCATTTGTTAATAATGGGCACTAGAGTTTTTATTTTAGATAGAATATTCATATGGATTAACTATGGCTATGTACACACACATACGCACAATGACAGCACACACATATTCTTGTCAATTTTATTTCTACTTTGTGGCCAGATAAATGAAACAGGGCTGTTCTTAACAAGTACAAATAGACATGTAATAGAGTGTAAATATGCGAATAAAGGAAACTCGAGCCTTTAAGACAAAGAGATTTAGATAGTAAAGGGAGAATGTATTTCTTTTATTTTACACATTTGTTTTGTGATAACTGAGAATGGAATATGGGTTTTCCAACATGATTGGCAAGCATTCTGCCATAGTGCTCTACCTCAAGAGAGACTTTTAGAGAAGATTGATCTTAACTGAGTGATACAAAACTGGAATCCTAGCACATAGAACCCCAACGCATGAGGATCATTAGTTCAAGGCCATCCTGAAGCAACATAAGAAAATCCTATCTCTAAATTAAAGCAAGGCAGAATCTGTGGTCTCTCATTTTCTCTATACTGTTTCTCCAGGTCCCTACCTTTTGTGAGTTTCACCAATCTAGCACTTCTCTACTCAAAAGACATACATTTTTAAGACACCGATGTTGTAATAGACGATTAATATTTACTGTTGATTTATCTTCTGGTAATGCTGCTTTTAATCCTCAGCAGCTGTATAACCAAATCACCACACAGAGCCTGGGTTTTTAGTTAACCTAGAACACAATGCTGAACAATATTTACTCTTTCCTAAACCTCCATGCCCTCAGTTTCCTAACATTTAGATTTCCCACATTATACTTGCTTTTTGTGAAATCTTAGGTCTGGTTCATGTGCTAGATCCTCCAAGATCTCTCCTGCAGCTCCCTCTCCTCATTCTCCTCTTGCCCCTTCCTCTCCTTCTCTTCCCACTCCTCTCCTGCCTTCTGGCTCCTCCCCTCTTTTCTGTCCTCTGGCTCCTCCCTGCTCAACATTGTGTTTAGTTGCTTTATTTTGCTCCTGTTTACACAAGAGTTGAGACAGGATGCTTAGAATGAGTATAACAATGCAATATCCGATTGAAACCAGAGAGTTGGGGATGGGATGGGGGAGAAACCAGTATTTAAATAAACAAGGGTAAGGTGTATACATTAAAAAAATAACATTTTACCAACACACCAAGAATCCAATGTCACCCATGCTTTCATCTCTGAATCTCAAACTGTAATAGTCCACTAAATTTTTCCTTGTTTTTTAAAAAATTACAATAATCTAAGCAGTGTATCATGGAAGGCTAATCTCATAAATATTAGCCGTCTTGCTGCTACTTCTAAATTTGAGTCTTTGAAAAATATTTGTAAAAGGGGTTTTCTCATAGTATCATTTTTGCTTGGTCTTGAAAAACAAGATTCTGTGCATTTGAGTACTTGAGTGTGTTCAGCTGAGGCACAAGTGGGCATGTGCCCCTGGGGGCCTGAGAAGAACCTCAAAAAATAATCATTCTGATAATCTTTCAGATCACTTGAAAGAGGGTCTTTCACTAACTGGAAACTCACCAGTTTGGCTTGCCAGTTTGGTCAGGGAGCCAGGGAACTAGCTGTCCCCCCCCCAAGAACTGGGGTGACAGGTGCATATGGCCAGATTTTTCACATGGGTTCAGGAGATCCAGCTCAGGTCCTCATGCACACAAGCAATATACTGAGTCCACTGTGTCTCTATCTTCCAAATATTTTAAAACTGTATAAATGTGTTCTTTTGTTTATGTACTTGTATAAGTCATATACAGTTGTACATTATTGATAAAAATATAATCTGCCTAAGGAGAAAAGTGTATGTCTGTAGAGGGTATGAATACATTTTCATTGTCTTGAGGTTTCTTTTTTTTTTTTTTTCTTTCCTTGAGTCCAAATTGGCTATTCATTTTTAAACAGGCACTATTTGTTGAGCTAGTTGTATTTTATGAACTGGAGTAATTATACAATAGTAGTTTTTGATGACTAATGAACACCCCAATATGGTACCTGAAAGCAACAACTGTTTATTATTTGTCATGGGTGTGGCAGTTCTGAGAACAAAAATCAAGCTTGATGGTCTTGCCTAGTTTACCCATTCATCTACAATCGGCAGACAATAAACATCTGGAAACCATGTGATTCACCTTTCCTCCATATATCTCCCACTTCCTGCAGTAGCATAGCAAGAGGATACTGCCATGATGGTTACAGGAGAAAGGAGGCCAAAGTCCCTCGATCTGGTAACCACCTAGACTGGATCAATTGGTGTAATGTTAAGAGTAATAGTCATGGCTGTTAGAAGAACGAGGAACTGGAGCATTAACACAGTGGCATTATGAGAAGAACACAGTACCCAGGCCTCTCTTCTATCAGCAGACTGACCATGGGTAGATTGTGACTGTAGTTATAGAACAAGACATTTCCTATAAGGAATGTTACTATATAATAGCACTGACCTATGGCTCCCAAGTCACTAAAGAGGCTCACACTTAGAACCTCGCCAGTACTGGCATATTTAATGGGAAAGGGAATGTATAATTAACTAGCAGATACTTAGGCTTAAAATATCATGATACATAGAAGAAAATTAGGATGGAAGTAGGCCATTTTAAAATGTTCTTTGTCCATGAAACTTTATGCTAAAGCCATTAAAAATAATACATGGAAAAGTCAGCCAGTTTTTAAATATGTAGATAGATAGATATCTTGTTGTTTTATTTTTATTCTGTTTTATATAAGACCTTGGCCTGTGAATTTACTTTATCCTTCAATCATCACTTTTTATCTCATGTTAAATACATCTGATTTGTAAGAAGTTCGCCTATGTAGCCAAGTAATTAAATTCTTTACATTAATAAATTTCATGATGTGACTAATGTTTTGAAAGAAAGAACAAGTTATCAATTAATATATTACTGACATGAACATAATGAACTGTAATTTGTTATTTGATTATGATGGTAGAGACTTGGAGTTGGTAAATTACTTGTTTGTTTTTTTCCCTACATGGTGACAGTTTAGTTGACACAAATCCATAGCAAAGGATGTCCTCTTGTAAGCTAATATAATTTAATTCTGTAATATGGGTGCCGTTTTCTCTTCTTTGACATTTGTAGGTCTTTCTAGAAGCCTCACAAATTTAATTAATGGAGAGAGTCTGCTGACCTCAGTTATATCCTTAATTATATACAGTGGTGTTGTGCACGTCAGCTTCAAGTCAAAGCAGGAGAACCATACTCTAGGTAAGGATATTTTTTTTTAACTTCTTAAAAGCTGAATTGTTTTCTTAAAAGAGTCGTGAATGTTGTATCTTATTGTAAATTATGCTTATAGAAAGTATCTAGTACTGGAAGGGAGTTGACCTTTATGTAGCATTTTTTCTTTTCACCCTTATCGTGACTGAGCGGTAGACTGAGGTGAGATGTCCCATGGGGCTGTTTGTAAGAGGAGCCTTGAGCAGGCATGCTCCGAACAATGATGTGATGGGAGTCTGTGGTTATTGCTGCTATTATTTTGTTTTCTACTGTGCACCTCCAACCCAGAAAAAAAAAAAAAAAAAGACCAGCTTAGAAGATAAGCCAGTCGTTAATCCAGTCATAAAAATATGAGGCTGCTCCTTCTCCCTCAGCCTTGACACCATCTCCTGAGAGTTTCACTGAAGAAGAGAAAGGGAGCTATTCATTCATCTACAGAGCTGAGGAGCAGAGCTTGGAAGCAGTGACTTCAGTGTGCTCACTAGCTCTACAATATAGCTTTCTCACATCACTCTGAATCATGCATGTCTTTCTTCCTTTAAATCATATGCACATAAATAAATGACAGAGAGGCATTATAAATGGATGATTGTAATTATACACCTGTGAACTTATCAACCAAGAAAAGAAATCTAATGTTTTCAACAATCCCTAGCACCATAGTGCTCAGTTCTGAACAAAATTTTTGCATCTTCTTCTGGAATATTGTTCTCAATGTTCAGTTTCTAAATGAGTGGGTAGTGGGAGAAGGAGCTCCACAGCACTCTAAGGATTTCCATGACTAAAAATACTCTCATGACAATACTAAAAGGTAGCTGCCTTTTATTGTATTGGCATTTGTACATTATTCAGTGTTTGTAGCTTATCTTAGCCTATTGGAGACCATTCCTACACTAGGATAACGCTACAGAGAGCATCAGAATCCAGTGAGTGGAACATTTGTACCTTGAGAAGTTTCATTCCTTCAT
Source organism: Psammomys obesus (assembly GCF_907164565.1). Taxonomy (NCBI): domain Eukaryota; kingdom Metazoa; phylum Chordata; class Mammalia; order Rodentia; family Muridae; genus Psammomys; species Psammomys obesus. The sequence continues at coordinate 20,832 of NW_026585689.1, forward strand.
GTTTCACAAACCATCTTCTCCTTCTTTAAAATTTAATTTTTATTTTATGTACATATGTCTGTGTGAGGGTATCAGGCCCCCTGGAGCAGGAGTTACAGACAGTTATGAGCTGCCATGTGGGTGCTGGGAGAGTTGTCAGTGCTCTTAACCTCCAAGCCATCTCTCCAACCCCCATTGTCACCTTCTTTTCTGGTAGCAGGTGTTGCTGGACTCATTTGCATGTTTAGACCTCACGTGGTTACAGGACCATTCACAGAGTTCCTCTGCCATACTGTCACTATCCTCAGGGATATTCCTCTTTCTACTAACGTATCTAAGATTCATGCTTTCCATTTAGCTGTGGGAATGAGTCCAGGTGGGATGGAATCCAAATCGCTTCAACCATATTGATGATACCCTACCCACCAATGGACAAGGGTTCATAAAAGAACACATTTTCCCTCATTGGCCACACCAGAGAGCCATCTCAGGATCCACTGCCCACATTTAGCCAGCTCATGGGGGATGGAGGCAGGGGGATCAGTTATCAGAAGCCTTAGCTCCATATTGAATTCAGTGCCAGCTTGACCTATATGACACTGTCTTAGTACAAATGAAGAAATGGCAAGCAAAAATAAAATAAAATAAATCATCAACAACACTAAACAATAAAATAGTAGAAAAACTGTCTTTAGAACTTAAGAAATCAGAGAAGCACAAAGAATTGTGTGTAGAAATATATAACGAAGAACTGCTTTCAGGAAAAGAAAACAAATAGACAGTCCAATAAAGAATTAGTCAGTCAGTTTGACAGGCGAACAAATATAAGGAACTGACTGGGCAGAGAGCCTGTGTTACACTTTGGTATTGCCCTACCAAATGCCTTTCAGAAACAATGTTTGTGAGGAGATACTGATTTCAGCTTGTGGTTGCAGAAGGTTGCAGTCCATCTTAATGGGAAAACATGGGGAAGTGATGCGATACCCAGTGACAGGAGCTTGCTACCAGCAATGAAGAAGAGGACAGAGACCAGGACAGGAGCCAGGCATTACCTCTAGTGGCTTACCTCAGCCAGCCAGACCCCACCTCCAAAAGGCACTACAGCACCCAAAACAGTGCCACAAACTAACCAAACACCGTTCAAAACATGTGCCCACATGGGACATTCGAGATCTAAATCATAACTGACTCAGAAGCATCATTTTCTTTTTCCAAGCCACATTCCATTAGATCTAGAATAATTGCTCCAAGAGGCTAAGACTTCCTTTTTTTCCTTTATGATATTTCTTTCTTGACAATAATTCCTCTTATCTCCAAGATTGTACCATCTGACCAAAGAAGCTATCCAGCTGACCAAATGTGACCTTTAGTGTTTACATTAATGTGCATGTGTCACTGCATTCACACTTGTATGTATATCAGTGTGTGTGCTTGTGTGTGCGTGCCATTGCACATACGATCAGTAGACAATTTGTAGTAGTCCTTTCTTTTCCACCATGAGGGTTCTAGGTGTTAAACTCAGAAAATGAGGCATGGTCACAAGCATCTTTATCTACTGGGTCATCTCACTGGCCCTACATGTTAGTATTTAAATAGACATTCTTTCAGTTTAGAAATAAGAAAATACCATGAATATAACAGATATAATGAGCAAATTTCAAGTAATACATTTTTTACCTAACCTGTCATACTTGTGTGTGTGTAATGGGCAAAACTGATGTCTGATCTGTGTGTGTGACTTGAGGTGATGAAGATGATTGAACCAAGTAGGTTAGCATATTATTGCCTTGCTTGCTTGTGGTGTTTTGTGGTGAGACATTTAAAATTTACTCTTTTTAATTATTTTGATACACACCCAGAGTTTTTAACCTTATTTAACTTGAGTGTTATAAAGATGTAATTAACTTTTACAAGGAAAACTGTAGTTCAATTGTACATAATCGATCCCCAAACTTACTCCCATCTGAACTAAACATACACCACTCTCTCCTCTTACACCAACCCCAGCCCACTGCAGCCATCATCCATCTTTCTACTTTTATGAGTTCAATTTTATTAGATTCTGAATGTGTATGTGTATGAAATGTAACATATGTAATCATATAACATATATATGTGATCATTGTGGTATTTTGATATTTGTCTTTCTGTGCCTGGCTTGTTTCTCTAAGCATAATAGCTTTTAAGTGAAACCATACTAGTGTGGATGACAGCATTTTTTGTGTTTTTTTAAAAACCACATATTATTCCCATGTACATATACATTAAATGTTCTTCATCCATCCCCCTACTGATGGACATTAAAGTTTTCTCCATATCTTGGAAGTACATATTTCCAATTTTAGCAGACCAGAGATGGTGAAGCTGTTCAGTGAGAAAAGGAATTTGACACACAAGCCTAGTGACCTGAATTTGATCCTTAAAAGTCGCATAAAGGTGGAAGGAAAGAATTGACTACTCAAAGTTGTCCTCTGACCTTCATATGCATGCTACAGCATGCTGGCATGCACATACGTGATGATGATGTGGTAGTGATGGTGGTGGTGGGCATGATGATGGAGGTGGTAATGGTGGTGGTGGTGATGATGATGGTGGTGGTGATGATGATAGTGGTGGTGATGATGGTG
>NW_026585689.1:23447-41639 GCF_907164565.1 Psammomys obesus
TGATGATGGTGGTGGTGATGATGATGGTGGTGGTGGTGGTGATAAAGGTGATGGATGGTGTTGGTGATGGTGGTGGAGGGGATGATGATGGTGATGCTGGTGATTATGAAGGTGATGATGGTGGTGATGATGATGGTGATGGTGGTAGTGATGAAAGTGCTGGTGGTGGTAATGATGATGGTGGTGGTAATGGTGATGGTGATGATGGTGGTGATGATGATGATAAATTTAAATGGGCAAAGAAAATTATGGGAGTTTGAATGAACATGGTCCTCACAGGCTCATATATTTGAATGCTTAATTCCCAGTCAGTGGACAGTTTAGGAAGGGTTAATAGATATGGCCTTGTTGTACAAGGTGTGTCACTAAGAGGAGGCTTTGAGGGTTCAAAAACCCATACCAAGATCTCTCTCTCTCTCTCTCTCTCTCTCTCTCTCTATGCCTCTACCAATGATCAGGCTGAAAGCTTTGAGCTACTGCTTCAGCCTGTCTGCCTGCCACCGTGCTCCTTTCCATAATGGCTATGACTAACTTCGAAACTGTAAGCAGTTCCCAGTTAAATGCCTTCTTTTGTAAGTTGCCTTGGTGCTGGTGTCTCTTCACAGCAATAAAATAGTGACTAAGACACAGCTCAACAAATATTTCTCTAAGGAAGACATACAAATGTACACTAGGCATGTAAACCTTCTCAGCCATTAATGACATCAGTAATTACGGAAATACAAACAATGCACACAATAAGATATCACCTTAAATGTACTGAAATGACACTTATAAAAACAAAGAAATATAAGACTTGGGACTGGAGAGATGGCTCCATGATTAAGGACATGGCCTGTTTTTCCAGAGGACCTAGGTTTTATTCCTAGCACCCACGTTTGCTCTCTGCCATTTGTAACTCTAGTTTCAGAGGATCCAACACCTTCTTCTGACCTCCTCAGGCACTACACATAAACATGGTGCACAGACATAGATGTAAAACATACTTCCACATTAAAGAAAAAAAGTAGCATTTGTTAAATTATTTTTTTTGAAATTATAATTACGCCATTTTTCCTCTCTTCTCCCTCCACACTCCATACAAGTAACATTATACAGACTGAGCAGGTTATGTTTGTGTACTTAGAAAAAATTTGATTAAAAATAAAAGGCTTACCAGATGCTGGTGAGTGTGTGAAGGAAAGGCCCTCCTATGCACAATTGGTGTAAATTAATTCAGCCATAGGAAAATGGAATGGAGGGTCCTTAAGGAACTACAAACAGGACTAACATATAGCCCAGTAAATTCAGTCTCTTAAAGGGATCTCTGTATTTCAGTGTCCATTACAATAGAACTAACTGTAATGATGACAAGAGAAAATTTGATTAGCACATCATTTAATATGAAAATCATGTGAGTTCTATTAACAGTTTTCATTTCTCTCTTTTCTTGTAGCCCATAATTTACTAACTACAACTTGGTCGTATCTTATTGAAAGCTTCATGGTTGGAATCTTAAGTACAAAACTGATTCAGTTATGGATGGCTACCATTTTTGGTGATGATGTCAATCACATCACTCTCATCTTTTCGGTCCTGTACCTCATCTTTTATGTTTGTAAGTGGGAGGGCTCATGCTTTACACTAAATTACATAGAAAGAGTCACAATAAAAAAAAAAAATCCTCAGAAAAGGGATAGCTATGAAAACGTTTGTGAATTTTTTTCAAGTGGAATATTTTTGTTCAAATATTATTATCAAAAAATGTAAAAAGTGTGAACACCTGTACACAAAGAATAATGTAACGTCTGTGTAAAGCCACAAAAGCTGACATGTTCACCTCCAGCAGAGATCATGCTACCGTTGAAGTTGATCCTTTTGTTGTTGTTCATTCTAAAATTAGGTGAGCTAGTTGGGATGTCTGGAATATTTACTCTGGCTATCATCGGACTTTTTCTAAATTCTACAAGTTTTAAACCAGGAGTTGAAGCATTTCTCCTCGAGTGAGTGGCCATCCTATTTTCACTTTGTTTTATACACTGGAAGCTATGAAATTACAACCATAATAATATCTACATGTTATGATTAAGGCAGTGATATGTAAACTATCCCATTCATTTCTCTGTAACATTCATTGCTGCATAATTTTAGACAAAACAGGTCACCTAATCTTGAGTTTACATTAAGTCTATTTTCCTACTAACTCGCATCCCTTTTAGTGCAGATTTCAGCCGTTTATCTCTGTGACTCTGGGGAACATTACTCTACCATTATTCTTCTAATGGTGTTGATAAACATGAACTTCTGGCTTTTGTTTTCCAATGCTTTCCCCCTCCTATGAACTGCCCACCATCTTATCTGAACCGCTCACTTTCACAGACATGTAAAAGCTACTGTAAAAATCTCAATTCTGGGAATCTGTTTAAAATATAACATGCACCAGGCCCTATTCTTAAAAATGGTAGAAACAAAAGATAATTGTGCCAACTCCTACTGCTTACTTCAACATCCTAGAGAAGGTCCACTTTACTGTCTGAGAGAGAAGAGATCTCCAGTAACCATCTTTTGTTCTCATTCTCTCTGGCCCTCCATTTCCCACATCTCTGCAACTCCTCAACCAAATGACTGATCATGTTACCCTTTATATTCTCCCTCATCTTTTTGTAGACTCCTTTCGTCCTTATCTAGGACATTGTAACCCCTGAATGACTTTTTGTCTCCATTACGCATGAACTGAGGTGGTTTTGTGGCAAACTTGTGATTTTTGTCCCCTGACACTTCTGTACTGATTTCTACCACTGCTTAATTATATTGCTTAACACTTTAGTAGCTGTAAGTGACTTTGGGACTTAGAAATTTACTATCAGTACTTTCAAGTTATGTGAATCATGGTTTCTGGTTGTTCAGTTACTGTGTTGTTATGTCCTGTTGCACACAACTGCAACCTAAATATTTCTTTCAGACTTCAGACTCAATGGAAAATGCAAGTTACTAACTTACACAAATAAACTAATTCAAATTGCTTTAAAGTTTTATGTTTATCTGCATTAGTGTTCTTTTCTTCACAATTCACTTTAATCCTTATTGAGTGTGAATAAATGCCTCATTTACCTTTATATTGTGGATAATTTCATAATGTCTCATGTAGGAAAGCTTCAAAATAAACATGTAAGTTAATATTTCATTCTTCTCAAAAATGCAGATTCTGGAATTGTCTGTCCTTTGTTGGTTTTCTTATGGTGTTCACTTTCATTGGACTTCTAATCCCTGCTCATACATATTTATATATATCATTTTCTGATGTGTATTATTCATTAAATATCTACTTCACACTGATTGTTTTAAGGTAAGAATATCATGTAAGCTTTGTTTCTAAAAATTATTTTATAAAATAACCAAATTATTTCATACATCAGACTGAATAGTTAGTTGTCTCAAACTTCTCATGTGATCATTGACAAAGTAATGCCCAAGGGTTTTCTCAGATTTTAAATAACTTAGAGTAATGTAAATGCTTTGAAAATTTCTGAAGATAAAAAGCTTTATGATCTAATAAGATTACTAGGAGGAAACTACTGTTAATATTTGGCATATTTAATCCAGTATTTTCTATCTTTGTACAAGGTTGCAATAACTTTACCCAACAATAGAAAATCTTGTGAATTTGCTCAGTATTATGCTATGGTGTCTTTAAATTCAAGACTGTAATTAGAAACAGCTCTTTAAGAAATCATAATGAAACCCTCTTTGTAAATGTCCCGCTGGTAATTTTGCAGTCATTTTTTCCAATCTTAAGAGACAGAAGAGTCTGAATAAAAAGGAGATGAAATACTCTAAGGACACCAGCCATAACTGGAGTCTCACAGCTACCTGTCACTCAAATAGTTAAGATTCTACTTCAATCTAGGATAATTAGCTTCTTGAGATCAACCTATTACCTCGAAATATTTGTCCCAAACTATCATAAAAATTTGGTATAGCAGTTGGGAGTGACGTGGGGAAAGAACTGAGCTAAACGGACAAATTGAACAAGATGAAACTGCAAAGAAAAAAGAAAGGAAGGACCCTTCCCCCTCATTTTCCATTTACCACTTCTTATTATAGCCTGGAGGTTACAAAACCTTTGTCTTCCACGTGTGGAAGCACCGCCCACACATGATATGAGGTCACCCGACCACTCAGCAGTGCAAAGAAATAGCAAAAACAAGTCATTCTCTATGCATGCGTCTCTATAGCACTTGCTTTCCTTTGGAACCTTGACAACAGTGTATGAAAGATGGCTCATTGGAAATACAGTAGAATAAAATAGAAAGACATGTATACCAGAAAAACAACTTAAAAACTCGTTTTGTCTTCCAGACTTCTGGTCTTTCTGCTAATGAGCCCCATTTTGTCTCGACTTGGTCACGGTTTCAGCTGGCGCTGGGCATTCATCATGGTGTGGAGTGAAATGAAAGGGACACCCAACATAAACATGGCCCTCCTGCTCGCCTACTCGGACGTTACTCTTGGTTCTGAGAGGGAAAAATCTCAAGTAAAGAAAGCTACGTTTTCTTATTTGGGCATTTGATGAGAGTGCTGTTCAGTGTCGATTTTGTAGTGCAATCCCCGAATGGCTTTTCTGGGGCAAGGGGTGCTTGTTCTGTGGTTTGTTCATTGTGAGAAAGTTGTGAACTAACCTGTAGGGAGAGCCAAGGGACAAGGACCTGATCAAGGTTTCTAGCCAAGGGCCTGCAAGACTGGTGCGAAAAAAATCAAAATTTTCATCCCCCTATCAGCTTAGAGACACCCAGCCACCTTCACAAGTCTAACGGGTTTCAGATGAGTATGAATTAAAAACTGTAAATCATTTTAAACAGCAGCTGTTGCAAGACACACCCTCGATTGTTTCTATTTATTTATTCCAGAATCCATTCATTAAAGGAGATGGTTGGCTGGGAGTTGGCTCTGTCTCCTTGTATCTCTTTATATAATGCCAGGAAGCAAAAAAAAAAGAAATGGCCAGGTAGAGATATCTAAGGAGTGTCCTAACAGAATGTACTAGAGTACATGTTTACCACATGTTAAGGTGAGATTATTACAAAGAACTTTGCAGATCCCAAGAGGAAAGCCACAGTCCTGAAGCTGTTTTTTCCCCCTAAAAGATGATTGAAGACACTCGTGTGCAAGGATATAGTGCGTCCCCAGATGACTTTTTTCTTGCCTGACATCCAATCTCCTCATTTGCTACAATCATCTGTTAGCATGTTACAACCTAGTTCAATTTGTAATTCAGAATATATTGTAATAAATTTCCTGAATACTTATTTAATATATATTTTTTTCAATTCTAGATACTATTTCATGGAGTGTCAGTATGCTTAATTACCCTGATTGTCAATAGATTTATTTTGCCAATGGCAGTTACTAAACTAGGTAAGCCCTACTATTTACTATGGTGAGAGAAGAAAAAATTATTCCAATATTCTAAGAAGCACTGATAATAAAATATTCATCTAGCCAGAGTGGTGGTGCACGACTTTAATCCCAGAACTTAGGAGGCAGAGGCAGGCGGATCTCTCTGAGTTCAAGGCCAGCCTAGTCTACAAAGTGAGTCCAGGAGAGCCAGGGCTAAAACCCTGTCTTGAAAAACAAAACAACAACAACAAAGTCCATCTAGATACATGTCAGTGTTTTCTAATTGGAGAGGAAATTGTATAAAATGTATAAACCTTTCAGGCTAATATAGTTATTTTTAAAGATTTTATATTAACCTAGTATAATTGAAGAATACTATAAGTTCATCCAGTTATTCAACAAACTTTTTAATAAAAATAATCTAGTTACTAGACACTATTGTAAGAAGTATTACATTCTGAAGATAGGTAAGATTTCTGACCTGGCAGAGTTTTCATAGGAATAAAGAAAAAAAGAAGCCGTGATTAAGTCAAATGAGTTCGTGTGATTCACAGAAATAAAAAATAAGCCATATGCAAAATAAAAGAGAAAAGATAAAAAAGTGCTACTTTCCCAAGGAAACTAGAGACTGTGCTAATGGGCAGAAAGCAGTAGAGGGATTTGACCCTCAGATAATATGGCAGGTAATTCATCTGACATACTTATTTGCCCATATAATTTTGGAAGCTGAGTTCCAAGAACTTCAGTGTGAATGCCTGAGAAATGAGAAAACCCTCAGCATAAGTTCCAACCCAAGCACAAAAGGAGAAGAAATTAAAGTTCAAACAGTACTGCTGCCTTACCTAGAAAACTGGGAGAACAGACTCACTCTGAAAAATAGATAGATACATAAATATAGTTATAAAATAAATTCAAGATAGGTAAAAACTAGTGCATACAAAATGGTTAGTCATCTTTCCCTAGCATATAGTAAGCATTCAATAATTGACTATTGCTCTTACAGTTGGATCTCAAAAGTCTGCAAGTACAAAAACTTTGAACCACTAGCTTTCTTGCCGATAAGAGTTTATGTAGAATCTTTAATGTTTAAGCACACTTAGTGGTAGGGCTGATAGATAGATCAGTATATAAAGTATTGCTGCATGAGTATAAAAGCATGAGTCTAGATTCCTAGAAACCCATGCCCACCCATCCCGCCAAAAAACAGATGCACCTGTAACCCTATAACAGGGAAATGCAGAGAAGAGAACCCAGGAGCTCACTGACCAGCCACTGCAGCCCAGAAGAAAGCCCCAGGTTCAGTGAGAGACCCTGCCTCAAAAAATAAGATGAGGAAGTGATTGAAAAAGGCATCTCACTATCAACCTGTTCCCTCCACATACAACCATGCAAGGCTAGCATGCCTGTGCACAGGTATACACACACAAGCACACACTCACACACACACACACACACACACACACACACACACACACACCACAAACGATTAGTGTTGGTAAATAAAAAACAAAAGGATATTTTATGATTCATATCAAAATAGTATCTTTCTGCTGTTTGTAACATGTGCTCTTTTCCCTAAGGTCTGCGTGATGTCACATCAACAAAATATAAATCGGTTTATTATACATTCCAACACTTTCAAGAGCTAACCAAATCTACAGCCACAGCACTCAAGTTTGACAAAGATCTCGCTAATGCTGACTGGAACTTGGTTGAGAAGGCAATTATACTTCAAAATCCATATGCAGTAAGCATGCGATAGCTCTCTGTTCCATTAGGGCAAATATGAATGCCAGTAAATAGATCATATCATAAATACTCATTCAAACTCAAAATGTCTATAATTTTAATTCATATTCATCACTCCTTATTTCCTGTAACAGTAAGGAGAATGTCTTAATATTATGGCTATCCTGTGACAGAGTGGAAGTCAGAACCCATTGGCATACATATGACGTACATGTCAATTAAAAGGAGAGCAGCATATTGGCACAGACTTTCAAAGATATTGTATAAAAAAAGAGAGAGAGAGAGAGAGCAAGCCTAAGAAAATATTCTCTTTTCACAAGATCAGGAACAAGAATGGTCTCACAGTCACTTATTTATTCATCATTTATTTGGGTTATTATACGTTCTCAGCACTGTCTACAGCCTAGAGTATGGTTACTTGCATTTTATATAAAATAGAGGCCAAGATCAGCACCAAAAGTTTATCTGTGAGTGAAATAGCACTTTCTATATCTGAGAAATACTTAAGAATGTCTCAGAACATACTTCATCATCTTAAAGCACTTAGAATGTCAGCCAGGACTACAGGAGAACATGATTCAAACACACACACACACACACACACACACACACACACTAGTACTCACCACAGCACTGAGTCATAGCTGCCACCAAGGAAATGGTAAAGTATCCCTGTGTTTTCCCAAGGCTGTTCTTCTGTTTCCATGTCCTAAGCCATGCCGGTTTTCATTGTAGTCTTTTTCTGCATCACATTATGGAAATGGATGCCAAGTCCATTTCATATCCATAAACTGTGCTTGAAGATACGGATGGGGACTCAGAACCCAGCCTTGTCCAGGAATCCAACTGGAATTTCTGTTTAAACAGATACTCAGTTGATTCAAAGGCTTCTTCAGTTTTACTGGGTCTCTGGGGCATTTTGCTGACCTGTCTGCCGGCATGAAGGTGGTCTGGAACTCCAGTGAGCTCCCTACTCCCACCCTGGAGAGTCTAATGTGCACTGTGGCACCAGACCTTTTCACTCCACTCCCCATCTGGTCACAAGGCAGTGCCCAGGCCACATCCTTGTCACTTGATTTGTTTCAGAAGCAGGTGACCAAGTGCTGGCATTGTCCTCTCTTTGAGGTATAATCCTGGGGTAATTACTGTGCTATAGATAGAGCCCTAGCCCTATCTATATTTTTATAGATGTTTTATAGTTATAAATTATCCATATTTGCATCCATTTAATAAATGTTCACTCTTTTTTTTTTTGCGCCTTGACTGATTCATTTAAACCAGTAGTCACCAAAGTCTAAGGGCAGCAGATTGTGATTGCTACCCATCTTTCCCAGTTCTGATACAGTGGGTGATGGGAGAATGCACATTCACAAGTGATGCTGAGACGGTCAGGGACCACATAAAAACAATAGCTCAAAGTGTGACTGTATATGGGATAGCTTCTATAAACACTCCATAATTCCCGAAAACCACCTATCAGTGGTTTTTAGCTCCTATAGAACTGAGTCAACAGTGAGACCACTTGAGCAAATAGGGGCAATTAGATATTTTTCTGTATCTACCAGATTTTCTTTCACTTTCACTTTTCTTTCACTTTTTTCCTTCTTTTTATTTTATTAGTTGAGCCAAGAAGAAACAACAGAGCACCAGAAGGTGAAATGTCCAGATTGCAATAAGGAGATAGATGAGACCCTCAACATTGAAGCAATGGAACTGGCCAACAGGCGTCTTTTGTCGGCACAGATAGTAAGTTCAACATTTTACTCCTTTAGAAATGCTGGGGACCCAAAACTGTTGCAAACAGTTCTTCCCTTGCTCGGTATATTTTGATTCCTTCGCCCTACACAATTCAACAAGAGCATGCTAGTACAAAGTTCCAGAAGAGTACTTTGAAAAGAGAAAAGGGAGAGTAAAAGACTGAGTGAGGGAATGAGGAAAATGAAAGAAAGAAGAAAAAGAGACAAGAAGAAAGGCAGGAAAGAAGAAAGGCAGGAAGGCAGGAAGGCAGGAAGGAAGGGAGGGAGGGAGGGAGGGAGGGAGGGAGGAAGGAAGGAAGGAAGGAAGGAAGGGAAGAAATAAAATCTCAAAAAAAAGTGTTTAGTTTGGGAATTTCACAGATGCAAATGCTGTTGAGTTCATGTCAGAAATAGTCCCTGTTGCCCTTATTAGAGAACCCATTTGGACACTAAGCTAGGGTCAGATGGAAGGGGAGGAGGTCCTCCCCTATTAGCGGACTTGGAAAGGGGCAGGGAGAAGATGAGGGAGGGAGGGTGGTATTGGCAGGGAATGAGGGTGGGGGCTACAGCTGGGATACAAAGTAAATATCCTGTGATTAATATAAAAAATAAATAAATTTAAAAAAAAGAAAAAAAGACTCACACACACACACAAAAAAAAAAAAGTACAGAAGCTCTGTGGTGCAGCAATGAACAAGACTCTGGGCAATTGCCTTTAGCTTCCTTTCAGCTTTCTATCAGCTTTCTATCTAGGCCACGATCTTAGCCGCATACTGTGGCTGACCCTTTCAAGGCATCCATGTTCGTTCTCCTAGAGTACAGAACAATCCCTGTTTTTCAACCATTGCCACCATTCGGGATTCCAAGCCTTCTGCTCACTGACCCTGCTTGGGAAATGGAAAATCTGTAAGCTGTGAGTTTTCTCTCTTTAACAGGAATCAAGGCAGACATGTTCTTAGGCCTCACTTTCCCTTCAGCTCACTCAAACACCTATAGTACTTTGAAGCCTCAGTAGTTCTATAGTGAATGAATGAATGGCTGCCTGGTGCTGAATCCTACCTGCAGACTTCTGACTTGTCACATCCATTTAAGTGTTACCATCTGCAGGGGAAGAATGCCCTCACACACAGTTAGGTGGGCATGAGGCATGATGTTTTGTCCTGTTTTGTTTCATTTTTTAGCCAGTTCTTTCATCTCTTTGAAATCCTATATTCCAGGGAGCCATTGTCCCTGAGGGTAAATGGAAAAAAGCTAGTCATCAGAGATTTTCTCTGGAACTATCTCTGAGCAGCTTCTAAAGTAAAGACATGGAAGTGCCCTTTCTTAAATATAAGCCAGCAGGAAAGAGGGTGCCTGTCAACTACATCTTTATAGGGACCTAGGTCCAGTTCATGCATGGTCAGTCTCAGCAAGGATCTCTGGGCCCTGGTTGGTTGGCTCTGTTGGGCTTCTTGTGGAGCCCCTGCCACTTCAGGTCCTTCTCTCTTTCCTCCCACTTTTCCACAAGACTTCCCTACACATCCCCCAATGTCTGGCTGTGAGTCTCAGCATATGTTTTAAGGTGCTGCTGGATTCATTCTCTCAGAGGACAATTCTGTCAGGCTCCTCTCTGCAAACTTAGCAGAGTATTGTTCATAGTGTCAGGGGTTGGTTCTCTCCAATAGGATGAGTCTTTGGTTGGGCCAAGCATTAGCTGGGCAGTCCCCCAGCCTCTGCTCTATCTGCTCTACCTTTATCCCTGCACATCTTGTAGGTAGGGTAAACTCAGGGTTGAAGAGTGTGTAGGTGGGTTGGAATTCCCCTCCCTCTACTAGAAGGCTAGTCTAGTTAGGTGTCCTCTTCATCCTTTATGCCTCTGCTACCAGGAGTCACTGCTTGAATCCTCCTCATATTCTGCCAGGGGCCTATCCTGACTTAGGTCTCCAGCTTCTTACCCTCCCCTCTCCTACCTTGTTCCCTCTCTTATTCACGATTTGTTATCTTTAATTTTGTATTTTCCCTAACAATGATTTTTATTAGTTACTCTATAAATATCCAGCTTTATATAGATATGCCTTATTAAATACATATTCTTCAAAACATTGATATTATGTTTCCTGTTGATATTTTCAACATTTCCAACCAAGGATATCTTTATAATTTACCTCCCGATGGTTTAGTAGTTAGGTGTGCCCAAACTTATGACATTATCTATGGATTTCATAATTGAGTACCATAAAATCAAGTTAACTAGGTGACTGCAGCCTCATAGAATGAGTTTGGTAATGTTCCTTCTGTTTCTATTTTGTGGAATAGTTTGAAGAGAATTGGAGTTAGCTCTTCTTGAATATCTGGTAGAATTCTTTGTTAAAACAATCTAGCCCTGGGCTTTTTTTGGAAGGAAGACTTCTGATGACTGCTTCTATTTCTTTGGGTGATATAGGACTATTCAATCTATTTACCTGATGTTGACTTAATTTTGGTAAATGGAATATATTGAGAAAATTGTCCATTTCATTTATATTTTCAAATTTTGGGGTATATAGGCTTTTGTAGTAAGACCTAATGATTGTTTGGATTTCCTTGGTGTATTGTTATGTCTGCCTTTTCATTTCTGATTTTGCTGATTTGGATAGCTTCTCTTTGCCTTTTAGTTAGGTTGGCTAAGGATTTGTCTATCTTGTTGATTTTCTCAAAGAACCAGCTCTTGGTCTCATTGATTCTTTGTATTGTTTTCTTTTTTTCTAAATCATTGATTTTAGCTCTGAATTTAATTATTTCCAGTCATCTACTTCTCTTGGGTGTGTCTGCTTCTTTTTTTTTTCCCTATGGCATTTAGGTGTGCCACAAAGTGGCTTGTATGAGGCACTAAATGCTATGAACTTTACTCTTAGCACTGCTTTCATTGTGATCATCCTGAGTGAGGTGTCCCAGAAGCAGAAAGACACACATGGTATATACTCACTTATAGAAATATAATATAGGCTAAACACACTAAAGAAGCTAAGCAAGAAGGAGGACCCTGAGTAAGATGATCAATCCTCATTCAGAAAGACAAACTGGACAGATATTGAAAGAAGGATAAAACAGGAAACAGGACCGGAGCCTACCACAGAGGGCCTCTGAAAGACTCTATCCAGCAGGGTATCAAAGCAGATCAGCCAAACTTTGGACAGAGTGCAGGGAATCTTTATGAAAGATGGGGAAGATAGAAAGACCAGAGGGGATAGGAGCTCCACAAGTAGAGTAACAGAACCAAAATATCTGGAACCAGCATCTTTCCTCAGACTGATACTCCAGTCAAGGACCATGCATGGAGATAACCTAAAACTCCTGCACTGAAGAGACTTACTTAGAATATTAGGAGGTGTGTGTGTGTGTGTGTGTGTGTGTGTGTGTGTGTGTGTTATTGTTTGTTTGTTAACTTGACTTTTTTATAAGTTTTACTTTTATTTTTATATTAATTACAGTTTATTCACTTTATAGCTCAGCTGTAGCCCCCTCTGTCATTCCTTCCCAATCCCATTCTCTGTCCCTCATCTCCTCTCTGCCCCTTTCCAAGTCCAAGTTCTCCAGCTCCAGGGTTTTCTCTTTTTTGTGTGTATTGTTTTCTTTATTGATTCTAATTTTGTTTTCATGTCTTGCATCATTTCCTTCATCTGTTTGAATGTGGATTCCTGCCTTTCTTTGTTCATTTTCTCACTGTTCCTCTACTTGTGCCTCTACATGTGCCTCTATCTGTTTGGCTGTATTTGCCTGTATTTCTTTGAGAGCTTCGTTTGTTTCCTCTTTGTGTGCCTCTAATAACTGGGTAAGCATAGATTTGAGATAATTTTCTTGTGTTTACAAAGAATTAAAATATCCATTTATTTTGGGGGGTGCTGGTGAAGCCATGATGTACTGGTTTTTTTTTTTTTTGTTGTTGTTGTTGTTGGATGTGTTCTTATGCCAACCTTTATCCATCTGTGTATCTGTTACCTTCACTGTTTGTTCCTGGAGTCTGTACTTCAGACTGGGTCCATCTATCTCTGGAGTCTGGAGTATTCTTCAGGAAGATGAGAGAGGTCCAGTTTGAGAGTAGATGTTTTGTGTTTCAACTGTAGCTAAGGGAGGAAGGTCGAAGGCACATGTGCACAAGCATGGGAGTGTGTGTGGAAGCGGGCCTTGAAGGACAGGGTGCTAGAGCGTAGATGCCTGGAAGGGTGGAGGGGGTGCTAGCACTGGTCATGGGAGCAGTGCACGTACACAGGTGCCCAGAATGCCTCAGTAGGCCACAGGCCTCTCATACTGTCCGCCCACTATTCAGATCTGTCTGGGCTCTAGCAATTCCTTGCCTGGACTCCACTGGGAGACCCATAGAACAGGGACTTCAATGTTGAGAATGCTGTTCCAAGAATCCTTATGTTGCCCACAGTGGGAGTGTGGGTGGGAGGGATCTGATGTCTGGCTGCTAGCATAGAGGGACCCGGGATCTGGGGCTCTGCATGCATTCACTTGAATACACACTCACTTGCTTCCAGGCCTAATCAGAAAACACAGGGGTTCCCCTGTCCTCTATTCTCAGATTTGAGCCCATAGGGGCAAATGAAAGTATAGGAGATCCATCAGATCAGTGGTGTCCACTGTTTGGCTGCCAGGGAGGCCTGTACTTGAGACAGCTGCCTCTGCTGTCTCTGTCACCAAGCAAGGAGGCCTCTGCTAGGGCTAGCCACAGCCCGCTGCAGCCGCAGACCTGGGAGGGCCCCTACTACTGCCGCCTCTGCCTTCTCTGTCACCAAGCAGGGAGGCTAGTGCTTGGATAACCACTGCTGCCAAGCAAGGAGGCCCGTGCTTGGGACACAAAGGAAGTTCAGGGGGCTGCAATATTCACTCCTCTCAGTCACTGGAGATGTTCACAGGTGACCTGGATCCAAACTGTCGCAGCTCACCTGTTGTCCCCTCTCTCCCAGGAAGCCTCAATGGTGATGATCTGGCTTCAGTTGTCCCTCCACTCAGCAATTTCGGAGTTTTAGATCCCGTGCCTCTCAGATATGGTGTACGCTGGTCACCACCATTTGAACCCCTGCCTCCTCCCCTCACATAATAACTTTAATCAAAACTTTTTTTCAGGCGAGCTACCAGCGGCAGTACAGGAATGAGATTCTGTCCCAGAGTGCAGTGCAGGTGTTGGTAGGCGCAGCCGGAAGCTTTGGTGAGAGGAAGGGAGAGTAAGTATGCTATTAAGAGAGGCTTCTACCCTATGCCACTCTGTGTGGGAGTTTTCACGCTGGTATGTTGTAATCCCCGTTCACCTGCTATTATTTGCACAAACCTCCTCCTGCTCTGCACCACATACCCCCTCTCCATGTCCCAATCTTCAATCCTTAAGGCTGGTGTATTTGGACAAACATCCCCTGAAAAAAAGTATTTTTCTCCTTTTTGTTTCCCATATGCGAAGTTCATCTGTAACAAACTGCCTTTTCTTTCAGCCTTGCTGAACACCTGAATAAGAATCAAGTGTCCCTTAATCCCCATGGGTCCTTCTTCCCAAAGCACAGATGAACCACACTTGTCCTCTGGTAGCAACTGGCTACTATATCCTTGTAAGCTGGTACTGATTTCCTTGGATCCATCATCTTAAAAAAGCTGGTGTTTTGGGGAACAACCTCAGATCACCCTTGGTAAGGGAATGAAAGATCTATGAGTAGAAATAGGAGAGCAGGAAAACAGTGCTTAAAATGTTTACACAGTTGTCACAGTGTCTACCCAAAGCTAGGACATACCTCCCAAATCTAGATTTCTCCCTACTGCTGAAGAAACTTAAATCCATCTGCTATGACGCTAAGGTCATTTACAGAGTCTGCTTAGACCTGCTTGGATCATCATCTCACCAACATGCATTTATTGTCCCTACATCCTAAATGTGATGTACCAATCTTGTGTCCATTCACATGTGTTACCCACACAGTAAAGAGAAAAAGCTGTATGTGAGAAGAGAATCATGGTTTACTCATGCATGACTTCCCCCAAGAGCATAAGAGTTTTCACTTCCAGCCAGTCTGTGCAAGTCATTACAACACTTTATGTGTTGAGGTAGAAATATAAAGCTTTTTAAAATTTGGGTTTCTTAACATATATTGAAGTATTTCCATATATAATTCAAGAGTCTCCATTTTTTCTCTAAACCCCTACCTTTAAAATGAGTGGATAACCTTTGTAGAATTGAAGGAACTGGACAAATTCATCTTTTTAAAACAATGCCCTCTGAGGACACTGAAAAGTATCAGTGAAAGTTTTTAAATGGCTGAAAAATTGTCACTCTAAAAACCATTGTCATTACATGGTCTGGGAGAGGCAATGTGAGAAAATAAAGCATTAAAGAGAAAAAAAAAAAGCCTTGACTTTTTTAACCTTTAAATCAAGTGCTAAGGCAAAGAGAGTCATGTGCAGAGAACTTAGAGGAAATTGACACAAGAATGTCAACAGTGGGCATGAGGAAGGGACTCAAACGGACTGAAGTGACAATGCAGGGGATTGGTGGAACCTGTGACAATTAAATTCTCACATATAGGATGCATATTTAGCATCAATATATGACATATGCCAGACACTGCAGGCAATATCAGAGTAGTAGCCCTGTGTTTCCCTGCTAGAGAACTATTGATCATACTTAGTTTTGGGTATTTCTTTGTTCGGCTACCTAGGAGCTGATTTTGCTAGTTCTTGATTGGAATCACCTGGTAGCTCCACAGCTTGGGGTTTCCTGTGGCAAGAAAAACAAGTCTAAGTCTAGAAGATGCAGAGGGCTTACACGGGGTACCAGGACATATTTCCAGTGCCTAGGCAACACCCTAGGAAATAATGCCTTCAAAATATTGTTTATTCTTACTGTAGGCTGTGTCAGACACACAGCATTAACATGACTGAACATGTTCCATGCATTACCTATTTTTCCCTCACAAAACTTCCTTTAGTGCTCCTGTTATCCTCATGATGCAGAGAAGAAAAGTGAAGAGAAATTTATTAACTTGCTAGGGGTTCTTTGTCTAATAAATCACAGAGCTGGGATTCAAAGCTAGGCTGCTCTACTAACCCATCACAGAGACCACACTCCTTCCTAAGTCAGGTCTCAGCAGTGAATGTGTTCATATCAAATGAAAATCTAAGAGCCTGAAGTACTTTGTAATTAGGGTTCTGGTCTCACATAACTTGGAGATTCCTAAGAACCCGTGAAATTGTGAGACCTTGTCTGAGATAACAATTCTTTCAATAGGGTTTCCTCATTCTTCAGAAGTCTATTTATATGTCCCCTCTATTTATATGTCTCCAGAAGTCTATTTATATGGTGGAGAGTGTCCTCTTACTAGCCTATCCATGACAACAGTTACTGAGTTGGTTACTTTGTGTATTTCATCACACTGATCCCCTGGACCTTTAAAGACCTGTGTTTTTTAATGCTTTATCCATAGCATGTACCAAGCATAGTAGATTACTTTTAATAACTATAATTTATAGATCCACCATATTATATACACTTATGATAACCTCTTTGGAATGACTTCATAATATTGAATTTCAGAGAATTGGATGATGTCATTGTTTTTGATGATATCAATAAAGCTATAGCACAACAAAGCAAAAACCTTACATAAATTTCAGAGTGAAACAAATAATCAAGAGGAAGGACAAAGCAAGCCTTTGCACTTGGGTTTCCAGCAGTTTTAAATAGCGAGCAGAGAGCCTGGTGAACTTTTTGATAAAGATAATAAGAGAACCTGGTGAAGATAAATTCCTCATAAAATCAAGAGGGCTGGCTACGCAAGACCAAGTCACCACTCACAGATTTGAGCTATTTCAATTAAAAAAAATTGAAAGAAATCTATAAGCAGCTTCCAGTAAGTGCTACTGAAATGCACTTGTGAACCCGACCTCTCCAAATTAATATGTTTACCTTTTGTAGTCACTTAAACCCAGCTATTTGCCGTGAAGGGAAACATGTGTGAGGTGGGTTAGATGCCTTACTTACTGCTGAATTATCCTAGCCTGACCCCCATGAACTAAAATGTTAGTGAGATCTTTCCCTGGGCTGGTGGTCCTGGGTTCTATAAGAATGTAGGCTGAGCAAGCCATGTGAAGTAAGCTAGCAAGCAGTACCCCTTCGTGGCCTCTTCATCAGCTCCTGCCTTCAGGATCATGCTCTGTTTGAGTTCCTGACTTCTTCCCACAATGACTAGCCATATGGAAGTGTAAGCTGAATAAACCCATTCCTCCCCATCTTGCTTTTTGCTCGTGACATTTTGTCACAGCAGCAGAATCTCTGACTAAGATGCACATTTAATGATTTCTCTCTCTCTCCTAGATATATGAGTCCTGAGAATATAAAGAATTATTCTGAAAGCAAAAAACTCCTCTCCTTCCTCAGAAAACTATTACTCAACTGGGTGTATAATACTAAAAAAGATAAAGGGAGTCCATCAAGGTGAGCAGTCCTGAAAATGTGATGGTAACTTTTTGGAAGTTAGTTTCTTTTTAAATTTTAATCTAAATAGTTTGTGAACTATTTTGAAGTCCTTTAATTTAATTCCTTACATATATTCAAAAAAAATTACTTAAAAGAAGTTAAGACATGAGTGACATTTTGCTTGTATTTTGGAGATTGGGGTGTTTTGTATTTTTAAGTGCTGTATCTGCTAGGTAAATGTTCTACTACTGTGCTAAATCTTCAATTAATGTTCTTTTTAATTAGCATGTTAATTATATACAATAATGTTTTGTGACATTTTCATATACATCCATATTCTCCCCTTCAATTCTTCTTCCAAACTGCACTCTTCTACTCTTCTAGTTTCATATCCATGTGTGTGAATGGGCATTCATGTGTGTACACGTGTATATGCTTGTGTGGGTCCCAAAACAGCTTTCCTTAGGGTTGTTGTCCTAGTTGGTGTTTCTATTGCTGAAATGAAACACTGTGACCAAAATCAACTCGGCAAAGAAAGGGCCTCCTTTTCCATACACCCTCCAACCACCTGCCCAGGAGTCACACTGCTCACAATGGCCTGGGCCCTCCCACACCAGTAATCATTTATTAGTCAAGAGAATGCCCCACAGACTTCCCCCATGGGCCAGATATGGTGGGAGCATTTTTCCAATGAAGGTTTCCTCTTCCCAAATGACTCTGGTTTCTGCCAACATGCCAGACAACCAGACAACTAACCAACACAGTTGTTTGCTGGAGCCTGAGCAGGAATTTACACCGGCATGGACAGGAATTTGTTTACAGGAGCATTTGCACCTAAGTTTTTTCTTTCTTTCTTTCTTTCTTTCTTTCTTTCTTTCTTTCTTTCTTTCTTTCTTTCTTTCTTTCTTTCTT
>NW_026585689.1:41649-63872 GCF_907164565.1 Psammomys obesus
CTTTCTTTCTTTCTTTCTTTCTTTCTTTCTTTCTTTCTTTCTTTCTTAAGTAACAAGGTTTGAGAGAGATGGAGATTGATAGGGCTAGATATCAGAAGAGAGGGTTGTGATGAGGGAAAGACTTCAACTCAATCACAGAAAAAAAGTTAGTTCTTTTAGGCCCCTTATGCAAGATGAGGGAGCAGAAAGGTGTTATGCCCCACAAATGGTCCAATGGTGGGCTAATCTCATCCAACAAGACTCACATATATTCCAGTTTCTTATAATTCTGTATGAGGCAGGAATTTGAAAGGATCCCAAGGATATTGCTGGATAAGGGGCATCTTGAAGAACAATGGGCCTAAAAAATATGTTCTCAAACAGTTCTGTTTACACAGCTTCTACATTTGGGTTTTGTTATCTGGAAATGCCCAGCTTAAAGGAAGGGGCTTGTCTCACTTGTTTCTTGTGAGAGCTGTTAGAGGGGAAAGATTGCAAGGGTTTGTAGCTGGAGTCTGTGATCTACAACTTACAAGTAGCTACAACACTGAAGAAATGCCCCTCCCATTCTCCCACCAGCTCTTAACTGCATATACATCCACAGGGAAGATGGGACCCTGTACTTTAGACATCACAGCATGTCAACAGTCCTAGTCTACTGAGATAAATCTAGATACCAGGTCTTGCGCAATGATGGATGCTGTGAGTTCAAGAGTACACCAGCTATGTTAGATCTGGTAGTCGGTGCTCTTTGCTACTCCCTACTGTCATTGACTGTTGCATTTTTTTTAACTCTTCTTCCATGAGGTTTGTTAAGCCCCATAAGTGGTGATATATATGACCTCTTTAGGACTGGTATTTAACAGTCATTTATTCTCTGTATAAATGCAAAAAGGAAGCTTCTCTGACCAAAACTGACAGTAGCACTAGTCTATAGACATAAACATGGCTCTTTGATAGGCCTGGGTGGGTACATCATACTCTTTTAGCACAATAACAGTTTCCCCATTAGTTTCTACTACCTCCCAAGCCACAAGCTGTGACCAGGTTTACAATACCAGACATAAATTCCCTCATGTAGAGTGAGCATCAAATCCAATCAGAAAGCAATTGTTTGGCCCAAAAATATACTCACCACTGTTGCATTGGTGGGTTCATTTTTCCTGGGCAGTCGGCATTGTTGCTCATGGTTACCACAGCTGAGCAAGACTGGTCATGACATTTTTCCCCCAGAAGCTTCATGCCACCTTCTGAAACTATGAGAGCTACCTGGCAGGAAGGAAGCTTTAAGCTCATTTACAACTTGGTTTCTCTGTATCCTGGGACCAAGGCATTTGTGTCAAGTAAGAGTCCTACAAAAGGAGTTTTGGTAGGCAATCAGTAGCAGTAGCAAGTGTCTGTATTGGTGGGTTTTGTTTATTTGTTTTTTGTTTGGTTTGGTTTGTGTATTGGGGGGTGCCTCAGAGACCTTCATGAACAAAACTTTATAGGAAGGTAGTCTGCCCTTGACACTAGAAACACCTTTATTCTCCACACAAAAAATGTCCATTGAAATTTTTTATTAATTTTAATTTTTATTCTTTTTTCACAATTTATTCATTATATTCCAATTGAAGCCCCTCCCTCAACTCCCTCCAGTCCCACCCTCCATCTGTCTTCTCCCCCATCCCCTTCCTCTAGTCCACTGAAAGGGGATTTCTCCACCATTGTACCATCTGCCCATAGCTTGTTAAGTCTCATCAGGACTGCCTGGATCATCCTCCTCCATGGCCTGGCAAGGCTACATCACCAGAGGCAAGTGATCAATGAGCAGTCAACTGAATTCTTAATAGAGGCAGCTCATGATCCCCACACTCAGAGATCCACATGGAGACTGAGCTGCCACATCTGAGCAGGGGTCTAGGTCCTCTCCATGCATGGTCCTCCTTTGGTGCATTAATCTCTTCAGGACCTTCTGTGCTCAGATCCTTTAGCTTTGTTGGTCTCCTTATGGGGCTCCTTTCCCTTCCATGACCCTCTATCCCCACCCCCCTCTTCTTCCATAAGACTCTCTGTGCTCTGCCCAAACTTTGTCCCTGAGTCTCAGCATCTGCTTCAATCCCCTGTTGGGTGGATCCTTTCAGAAGACCCCCTATAGTGGGCTCCCATCCTGTTTCTGCTCTTCTGTCACTTCTGGTATCTATCCTATTTGCCATTCTGAATAAGATTTAAGAATCCTTCTTAGGGTCCTCCTTAGTGTTTAGCTTCTTTATGTCCACAGATGGCTATCCTATATTATATGGCTAATATCCACTTACAACTGAGTATATACTATGTCTGTCTTTCTGTTTCTGGGTTACCTCACTTAGGATGATCTCTTCTAGTTCCATACATTTGCCTGAAAATTTCATGATTTCCTTGTTTTTAATAGCTGAGTAGTATTCCATTGTGTAGATGTACCACAATTTCTGTATCTATTCCTCCGTTGAGGGACATCTAGGTGTTTCCAGATTCTGGGTATTACAAATAAAGGTGCTATGAACATAGTTGAGTGCCACGGACTGGCCCCTTTGGGTGCCCCACATCTGCGGGAAAATCAGAGAATTCAGATATCAGGAAGGCACAGATAGGCGAAATGACAGTCAGACCCACACCAGGTGGTATTGGTTTGTATCTTCTGCGTTTTACTGAAGTCAAGCCAACACTTTTATAGTAATCTTACAAAGAAGCACCTTAAAGTTGACATATCCCCTGGAACATTTATACAGTTTATATTTAACTGAAAGAGTAACCTGGTAGAAGCAGTGTCTACAAAAAAAAATCTTGGCCTAACAGCCTCTTAAGCAGAGCAAACATAGAACTAGTGACTTGTTTGCCAATTTAGTGAGTAGAGGGCCAGGGGCTTGTTAAACTTGTGGTCTGTTTACATAGTTTATTGTTAGTTAATTAGGGGTTGTTAATAATCCTCTGAACTAGGTCCGCTAAAGATTTACAACCCCCCTGGAGGTAAGCATTGAGGGGAATTCCTCCTGTTTGGCTTGCTAAGGGTTTACGATCTTTCCTTAGAGATAAGATGCTTGAGTTAGCTGTCTGTAAAACTTAATAGTATAATATAAAACTTTTTGACCTCCTATGTTTGCCCATCTTCTTTCTGCCTCATCATAAATACCTGTGTTAGGTAATAGTTTTGTAGTAGCTTTACTGCAGTGGGAATATCCAGAGCATTTATCCTAACAGATCCTGATTAAACATTTTCTTTAGAAAGCCCTAAAACTCTTGTCCTTTTACTACCTACAATGTTTGGTTTTTCCACAAGCAATTCCGGATGCTGAATCTGATTTATTACCTCACCTAAAATTATATTTTCCTTCTACTCTTATTTGCTAAACTTTTAGTGATCTATTAGAAATGTTTCCTTGAATAGTTAATTGTACTGTTTCAAGAATCATAGAGAAATAGCAAAAAAGCTCATCAATTTAATCCTGCAACCAAGTAAGTGTGGGACTTAAAATACGTCTTTTGGCTTAGATGGCCATGTTAGGGTTCTTGCTAGGGACTTCCAGGAAGCTGATTCCTGTAGGAAATGTGATTTCTTGTCTGTTTGCATAATTTTATGCTTGCATAACACATTTTTATGCTACACAGATGGTTTTGGAGTGAGTGTAGCAGTTGAGCAAATGTCCTTATTGAATGGTGGAGCATCTTTTGGCTATATGCCCAGGAGTGGTATACCTGGATCTTGAGGTAGTGCTATTCTCAATTCTCTGAGAAAGTACCAGATTGATTTCCAAAGTGGTTGTACAAGTTTGTACACCCACCAGCAATGGAGGAGGGTTCACCTTTCTCTACATTCTCTCCAGCATGTGTTGTCACTTGAGTTTTTCATCTTAGCCATTGTGATCAGTCGAAGATGGAATCTCAGAGTTGTTTTGATTTGCATTTCCCTGATGACTAAGGATGTTGAGCATTTCTTTAAGTGTTTCTCTGCCATTCGATATTTCTGTTGAGAATTCTCTGCTTAGCTCTGTCCCCCATTTTTTAATTGGATTATTTGGTTTATTGGTGTCTAATTTCTTAAGTTCTTTATATTCTAGATATTAGCCCTCTGTCAGATATAAGGTTGGTGAATATCCGTTCCCAGTCTGTAGGCTGTCGTTTTATTCTGTTGACAGTGTCCTTTGCTTTACAGAAGCTTTTCAGTTTCATGAGGCTGCATTTATTAATTGTAGATCTTAGATCATGAGCTGTTGGTGTTCTGTTCAGAATGTCTCCTGTGCCAATAAGTTCAAGGTTCTTCCCCACTTTTTCTCCCAAAAGATTTAGTGTGTCTGGTTTTATGTTGAGCTCTTTGATCCACTTGGACTTTACTTTTGTGCACAGTGATAGATATGGGTCTATTTGCATTTTTCTACATGTGGACTTCTACCTAGACCAGCACCCTTTGCTGAAGATGCTGTCTTTTTCCCATTATTTTGGCTTCTTTATAAAAAAAAAAATAGTTGTCCATAGGTATTTAGATTTATTTTGGGTCTTCAGTTTTATTCCAGTGATCCACTAGTCTGTGAAAGTTTTTTTTTTATTAGCTTACCTATCATCAGATTTGTTTAAGGATGTAGACACCTAACTAGTGAGGCTAAGGCCTAGAATTGAGCAGGGCTCTCTGGCTGCAGTTAAGTAAAATAGAACTGACCAAATAATTCATTTAATTCTTTTTGTCAGATTAAAATTGTCTTCCCTTTTTATTTTTTCAGATACTATCTTCTTTATATATGCCATAAAATAGTCTTTATGGATGAATTTGAGTACACTGGATACCTTGCAGTATTAATGAACACATATCCTATGATAATCTGTTGGATATCCCGCTTAAAAAACATCTATGAAGAAGAAATAAAATGTGCTAACTACTATTTTCTTGCCTTTTATATTCTAGAGGCTCTCCTTAAGGTAATCTAAAATTTGTGAATACAAATGTGAAATGGGAGCAAAAAATTTTCCTTATCCCATTTCAACATTAGCTAGAGTTTTCTAAGGAAACATTTTGAAATTCTGTCTCTTCTCAAAGCACACAAACTTAATTTTTAAAGGTGATGCTGAGAGAAACAGTAGAAAATAGACATGTTTTAGGCATTGAGTCTGTATTTGCCAAAGTAAAAATTCAAATGATGTAGATGAAAAGATGCAAAGTAAGTTTATACTTACTGGCAATATTCTCCTTAAATATGTTTTTGTACAATATTTTTTATTTTATTCTTTATCCTTCCTGAACTCCTTCAAGATTCTAGCCACCTCCATATCTACCCAATATCATGTTTTCTTTCTCTTTCCTCTCTCTCTCTGTCTCTCTCTCTTTCTCTGTCTCTCTTTCAAAATAAAGGTGAAAATGAAACAAACAAAAATTAATAACAAAAATATCAAAACAAAACAAAAAGTATACAAACCCCATGAAGTCTGCTTTGTGCACACCAACTGCTCTAAGGCAGGAACACATGGTCTGAAAAAGAACGGACAAAAGGGAATCTCTGAAATGTACATATTCAAGCATGTGTTGTGTGTGTGTGATGCCTTCCGACAGCTTTACAGTGTAAAGTGTTGGTGCAATTACCAAGATAGCTTTGATAAAATGCTTGCATTTACTTAAGTTTTCAAGGTATTAAAAATGAGTTTTACTTACGTCATCACAGAACAAAATAATGAGAATAAAAGACATCCTTTCACCAAATTAATCTTTAAATCTTGAACTGATTTAGTAAAATTTAGCCCATGTGAATTACACACACATGCACACACATATGATTGTCTTACTACTCAGCATCACACATCTGATATAATTAAATAATAGAGAGACTTTAGGGGTTCTTGTAGCATTTAGGGCTGTTTGAAATTAAGGAGCCCTGACAGAGGTTATTTTTGCATGACTTTGTCTTGACTTCCAACTCCAGTGCCATTTGACAAACCTGTCTTTCATCTACACCAGTGATGTATCATTAAGCCTGCATCAGTAGTTGTGACAGTTTTCCTTGGCTAAAGGATGCAGTCGTGAGCATCCACTGCTTGCGTGCCTGTCAGTGGTAGCGCTGGTGGTATTTATGACTTAGAGTCACAGGTAGATCAGGGGGAAAGGCCTAACTGGTAATGTTTATCTTCTTGCAGGGTCAGGGGTGGGGGTGTTCCTAAGCTCAATTTAAGGGGCAGGCCACTTAAGACTTTGACCATGCGCACCCCCAATGTCTAGATACTGCAAACTGGATGGTTTTTGTTTTCGCTGGAGGCAGGAGGGACACAAGGGCGGAATGAACAGGGAAGGGCTGGGAAGTGAATGTGATAAGGGTGTATGACGTGAAATCCTCCAAAGAATCATTCAAAATTTTATGGGGGGGGGGGGAGAGGAGAAAGTGTAAGCGAAAATCATGATGATGCAATTTCTTTTTGTAACAACAGATGGCAGCAATGAGGAAGGAATTTTTTTCACACAGCTGGCTCCTGTTTGAGCTAGGGATTACCTTAGTGGGCATCATAGACGTGATCCTGATCGAAACAGACTCCATTAGTTACACTTTTGACCTAACTGAGACTGTGGTCTTCATGAACGTGATTCGACTCCTTCGTACACTGCGCATCTTGAAGGTAAAGAGCAAGGAAAACACATGACTTCAGCTTCCTCTGCCAGGGAGTGTCAGCTTAACATCAGATCAACTGTTTCAGGAAAAACATTTTCTGGTGGGCTGATGTTTACCTCTGGACATCTGGCTCTTTTAACAAATGAAACTTTTAAATTTTATGTTATGAATACTCATAAATCAGCTTTGCTTGTGGAACTACAGCTACTCATCACAGCTTTCTTTTTAAGACAGAGTGCTTGAAAATCCATATTTATGTAAATACTAGTGCATTCTAAGTAATACTTCTTTGTACAGTTGCCGGAGCAGTTAAAAGATAAAAGCAGTCAAAACAAATCAAGACACAGAATATTCATAGGGACACATATTCACACAGATCAAAAACTGAAATAATACGGATTTCATGTTGTATGAAATCAGTGTTATATAATCACAGTATCAAAATTACACCTGTAATAAATGTTGCTTTAACATGTATGAAGGCAGTTACTTATTTTTTATAGGATTACATAAGTGATTGGAAAGTTGTTCCATGATGCATCATATGAGGATATATGGGTACAGACACAACATAGAACGTTTATGTCTTTCTCATACAATCTTAGAAATGCTTTTGAGAATACGAGCTAAATCAACCAGGCCTAAAGTAGTCAGTCATTAGTATTGACTTTTGTAGTGTTTTGCAGGACAATAAATGATACTACACAATTTAATCTAAGGATCTAAAGATGGCAAGTCTATGGTATTCCAAAGTCTATTGTTCATTCTTTCTAATGTGAAGTATACAGAGTCTACTAAATAGATACAGAACTGATGATTTGTCTAAGAAAGGTTTGGAAATATATCCACAAAACTCTGAGCACTTATGTCAAAGGGTAGACCCTGTGAGTATGAAGAGAAACTAGATGTAATCTTTATTCCTATGGAGCATAGTTTCAGAAGATAAATGGCATAAGAATCTACACATTCCCTTGTTACAGAGAAGGATGGCTGCAAAATAGTAGCATGTTAATGACTTATACAGCTTTGATAAAACACCATTACTAAGGAGGGTTGTAGAAGAAAGATTTACCGAAGAAAGAATTTATCTGGGTTTCACAGGGACAAAGTCTGTCATGGGAGCAGAAGCTAATGGTTCACATCCTGTACCAAAGCAGAGAAAGAATCTGGCCAAAATAATCTAAGTATAAACAAAAGTTATACAGGTAATGTTTAATAGTAGTTTTTTGCTTTTGTTTTGTTTTGTTTGTTTTAGCTCATAACACCAAAACTGCTGCAAATAATAGACAAAGGGATGAGCCATCAGATCTCTTTTCGGTATGCTATACTGAAAGGCTATGTCCAAGGGGAGATGGATGTCCTGAATATAATCGACCAGATTGCAAGTTCCAAACAGGCTAAACAGGTGAGAGACAACCCAAATATGAGGAGAAACCTTCACTGTCCTGTTGCCAACACACATCATGTCCTGGGTCTTCACACATTGGTATAGTCTCTGACTCCTGGGTTGCTGGTCCATTTCTATTACTAAGCCACTTTTTTATTTGTTAACTCAAAAGTCTGTGCCACACTAGTAAGATCTTGGATGGGACCTTTGTATCAAAGTGCAATGCTCAACCATCTCCCAACACAGGCTCCAGCTTGGTAAGCAAGTAGTGTGAGGCAAGGAACAGTGACCATGGTGATGAATGAGCAAAGCTTCCTCATAATGCCCCAAAGCTTCCATCTGGTTTTGAGCCAAATAAAAAGTAAGGAAAACAGAAGGCAGTGGAATAACAGACAGGAAGGAGTAAGGAAAACTGCAGTTATCTATGTGTACCCAATCACATGTTCTCATTATGCAGAGGAGAAATAGGGCCAAGAGAGATTTGCTTGATCATACCTACACTCCTGTGGCAAAGACAGCTCTTGGATGTGAATTTTAGATTTTACTTTTTATTCTCAGTTTGAAGCACATTCTAGGTAAGGTTGTACATACCTAGAAGTTTGACAGCCAGGTGGAATTCAGTATTTGTCATCAATGCAGTTTGTATGCATTGTATGCTTGTATGCCGCAAGCATTGTAAAAATATTGTACACTTAACCCCGAGTGGAACACAAAAGCAGCATTTCTCTTCTCTTCTACCACCAATTGTAAGCTAGTTTTCGTAAGTTTTCTTGCCATTTCTCACGATTAATCCCTAGCAATGTGATTTGAGAGGGCAAAGGAGAGGGCACAAGGACTTAGGTCTCTAAAATATCAACAAATTTTTGTTGTTATTTCAATTCTCATATCTCAGTAAAATGTTCTGGGCATTTGAGATTGAAAACCACCCCTTTGTCTCTGATTTGAAAGCTCATCGCTAAATTCCATTCTGATACTTAGACCATTCTCCATCATACAGAAAAACACATTTATTTTATGTGCATGAGTGTTTTGCATACGTGTGTGTCTATGCACAGTGTAGATGCCTGGTGCTCATGGATGTCAGAAAAGAGGGCACTGGATCCCCCAGAACTAGACTTAGGGACAGTTGTAAGCTGCTTTATGGGTGCTGAGAATTGAACCCAGATCCTCTGTAAGAACAGCAAGTGCTCTCCACAACCTCCATCATGCTTTTTAATAAAGTTATCAGATTAACTTTAAAAAAGTTACAAATGCGCAGCTTCTTTGTAATGGTTTAGTTTTCCAATGAAGATAACATTTTTTTATTCTATAGATATTGTTAAAGCGGGTAACGAGGAATATGGAACATGCTATGAAAGAGCTAGGTAGGTACCTTCACTCTAATATGCAACTTAACCATCTCTTATCATGACAACCTCAGAAAAGTAATGGGTGTTGTTGAATATAATATTTATTATTCTATCCTAAACCTCCAAGACTGCATAATTTCCTACCATTTATATTTCACCCATTATACTTGCTTTTAGTCATATCTTAGTCCAGTTTATCTTTCTTCCTGGTTCCAAGTCCTGTGCTGCTGATCTCCCTCTCCTCTTCCTCCCACTTCTTCCTTCTCCCCGTCTGGGCCAAGATGTCCCACCCTATTCTCTCCATTGCTCAGCATTATGGCTGGTTGTTTAATTGACAGTTACAGAGAACAAATGGTGGCATGTTTACACAAACTTGAAACAGGTGATGCTTAGAATAAGCATCACAATGCAATGTCTGGATTGAAACTAGATAGTTGGGTAGAGAAATCAACATTTGAATGAACAAGGCTAAATTGTATACATTCCATAAGAACGTTTTATCAACAAATGGGTCTTACAACTTATAAGTCTATGGTGAAACATACTTCTTTTTTTATTATTTTTTATTTTATTCACAGGTCATTCACTTGTATCCCAGCCATAGCCCCCTCCCTCTTCCTCCCAATCCCCCCTCCCTCCCTCATCTCCTCCCTGCCCCCTTTCAAGTCCACTGATAGGGGAGGTCCTCCTCCCCTTCCATCTAACCTTAGCTTATCAGGTATCTTCAGGACAGTGCCTTCCTGAGTGAGTCAAATAATATTGCCACAGAGATCCAGGATTTATGGCCTGTAATCAGATAGAGTCCTGGGGACCCCTCTAAGGAGTGTAGAGGGCTCAATGCCCACCTGACCAATGTGTCATTTCTGAGTCATGCCAGGATAAACTTCTGATCTAGAAAAAATCCTGCATGGAGAAAACACCCTGATAACATTGTGCTCACATGTAAAAACAGGGGTGGACAGGAAATGGCAGACAGCTAAAGAACGCAACGCAGAGAGTCTGAGAATGAAGCTTGAGAGAGCTGTGTGGCAAATAGTCGCTGGGCAGGGGAGTCGTCATGACTAAGGAAAAGCCCACATGTCTAGTGTGAGTGGGTGAGGTTTAAATGGGCATCTAGGAATCTAGAGAAGAGAAACAGAAAGGTACAGATAGGTGTGCCTTCTACATTTGAAACAGGACAAATAATCCCAAATGAGCTAGCTATAGGACTTAATCTGAAACCATAGCTGAACATGTAGCAAATAGTCAAAAATACCGTTTTGAACTGAACAGGAAAGTGGATCATGACTAACAGACATGTGACCCCAGGCATGCTTCCAGGGCCCAGAGATGGTGAGCCAGCACAGCACAACCATTAATTTAGGATAGGGCTTTCCATCCCTTTTTCATGAGTTTAGAACAAGTGTAGGTGTTGACAAGAAAATGACAGAATCCCAGCTCTACTGGTGAGGGATTGATGCTAGCATGCCTGCCAGTGGGATACATGCCCCTGTGAAGGAAATTACTTTGTGGACTTAAGATGATCTTCTCATTTTACCTGAAAATATTGCATGGTTTTTTAGGTTACTTAGAGTACGATCATCCAGAAATTGCTGTCACTATGAAAACCAAGGAGGAGATTAATGTCATGCTCAATATGGCTAAAGAAATTGTCAAGGCTTTCAGGTCTGAAGGAATTATACATAAAATGGAAGGTACTGAAATCAATAAGGTAAGATAGCATATTTTCAGAGTAAGTATGATAGAAACAACTGCAAGGATGGGACTGGAGATATTAAAAGTTTTGGCTCTTCTGTGCTCTGTGAAAATGAAGCTTGTCCCAACACAGACTTTAGTGCTGGCACTTAACAATGTTAAATGTACTCCTCATGATAGGCACTGAAAGTTACCAAAGAATGTACACAAAAGAAAAAGAACCCAAGTGCTTTGCCATAAAAACAAAGCTAAACAGAAATAAATAACATAATAATGTAGGGCCAATTTAAAAAAAAAAAAAAAAAAAAAATAAATTAAAAAAAAAAAAAACAAAAAACACCTGTCAAAATGAGAAACACAAATCACATTGGGAGTTGGAGAAGAGAAAGTGGAGTGTAGATAGCAAAATTTAAAGAAAAAAATTTCAAGAAATGTACCTTAAATTTGAACTACACTCTCCAAACAAAAGGCAGAGATAAACAGGATGTATAAAACTAACACAATCAAACCACATGCTATTTTCTTTTTTTTTCTTTTTTTTTTTTTGTATTTTATTTTTTTCTTATCAGTTACATTTTATTAACTCTGTACCCCAGCTGTGTCCCGATCCCTCATTCCCTCCCAGTCCCTCCCTCCCTCCCTCTTCTCCACCATGCCCCTTGCCAAGTCCACTGATAGGGGGGAACCTCCTCCCCATTCATCTGATTCTGTTTTATCAGGTAGCTTCAGGACTGGCTGCAAAGCTCTCCTCTGTTGCCTAACAGGACTGCTCCTCCCTTGGGGGGTGGGGAGGCCAAAGAGCCAGTCATTGAGTTCCTGTTAGAAATAGTCCTTGTTCCCCTCACTATGGGAAACCAATTGGTTACTGAGCTACCACAGGCTACATCTGAGCAGAGGTTCTAGGTTACATTCATACATGGTCCTTGGTTGCATGTCAGTCTCAGAAAAGACCCTGTGCCCAGATATCTTTGGAAAGTGAGAAAGTTGGATCTTTTCCTAAAACTATGCAGAGAAAATAATTAAAATGCATCCATGGCCTACGAATGAAATCTAAAACCATAAAACTAAAAGAAGAAAACATAGGATGAAAAGTTCATTACCAACCAAGTTGATTTCTTGGAATTAATGCCAAAGGCACATGGAAAAATAAAAGAGAGAGAGAAAAAAAAACATTTAAAATGTGTGTCAAATTATTGCATTGTAAAAAAGGTGACCCACTTATAAGTGAGTATATACCCTGTGTGTCTTTCTGCTTCTGAGATACCTCACTTAGGATGATCTTTTCCAGTTCCTACCATTTACCTGCAAATTTCATGATTTCCTTGTTTTTTATTGCTGAGTAATATTCCATTGTGTAGATGTACCACAATTTCTGTATCCATTCCTCACTTGAGGGGCATCTGGGTTATTTCCAGCTTCTGGCTATTAAAAATAAAGCTGTTACAAACATGGTTGAGCAAATGTCCTTATTGTATACTTGAGAATCTTTTGGTACATACGCATAAGTGGCTATTAGACATATAATATAGGATAAACCTACTAAAATCTGTACACATAAAAAAACTAAGCAAGAAGGAGGACTCTGGCTAAAAGGCTCAATCCCCATTCAAAAAGTCAAAGAGGATGGACATCAGAAGAAGGAGAAAACAGGGAACAGGACAGGAGCTTGCCACAGAGCTCTACCCTGCAGGGTATCAAAGCAGATGCTAAGACTTATGGCAAACCTTTGGGCAGAGTGCAGGGAATTTCATGAAAGAAGTGGGAAGTATTAAGACCTGGAGAGGACAGGAGCTCCACAAGGAGAGCAACAGAACCAAAAAGTCTGGGCACAGGGGTCTTTTCTGAGACTGATACTCCAACCAAGGACCATTCATGGAGATAACCTAGAACCCCTGCACAGTTGTAGCCCATGGCAGTTCAGTATCCAAGTGGGTTCCATAGTAATGGGAACAGGGACTGTCTCTGACATGAACTGATTGGCCTGTTCTTTGATCACCTCCCCCTAATGGGGGAGCAGCCTTACCAGGCGACAGAGGAAGACAATGCAGCCACTCTTGATGAGATCTGATAGACTAGGATCAGAAAGGAGGAGAGGAAGACCTCCCTTATCAGTGGACTTGGGGAGGGGCATGGGTGGAGAAGGGGGAAGGAGGGTAGGATTGGGAGAGGAGGAAGGAAGGGCTTATGGGGGGATACAAAGTGAATAAAGTGTAATTAATAAAAATTAAAATAAAAATTAAAATAAAAATTTTAAAAAGTGACCCATAGAGTGAGAGGGGATATTTTCAATCTATACATTTAAAATATTGATATGTAGATAAATTTCCTAAAACTAACCACACTTGATTTTTTAATATAATTTTTTATGTATTATAATTTATTCACTGTGTATCCCAGCTGTAGCCCACCCTTATTCCCTCCCAATCCTGCCCACTGACCCTTTCCCAGCCCACTGATAGAGGAGGACCTCCTCCCCTTCCATCTGACCATAGCCTATCAGGTCTCATCAGGACTGTCTTTCATAGTCTTCCTCTGTGGCCTGGTAAGGCTGCTCCCCCACTCATGGGGAACTGAGGAATGGATATAGCAATCGTGGTACATTTACACAATGGAATACTACTCAGCAATTAAAAACAAGGAAATCATGAAATTTGCAGGCAAATGGTGGGAACTGGAAAAGATCATTCTGAGTGAGGTATCCCAGAAGCATAAAGACACACATGGTATATACTCACTCATAAGTGGATATTAGACATTTATCCTATATGTCTAATAATCTATAAACTTTACAGCTGTAGAAGCTAAGCAAGAAAGAGGACAAGATGACCAATCTTCATTCAGAAAGGCAAATGGGATAGACATCGGAAAAAGGTGAAAACACCTGATTTTTAAAATGAGTGCCAATCTGAAAAGACATTTTTCCGAAAACAGACATCTAAATGGCCCAATAAGCATGTAGAAATTTGCCTAATGTTGCTAATACACAGGAAAACGGAAATCAAAACAAAAGGGACAACAAGCTGAAATGAAAACACATTTCCCAGTAAGTAGGACAGCCGCACAAAATTCCCCAGGAAGCAGGAAATACCACGTCCCTATGGAGAGAAAATGCAATCCTTATGCCCAACTGGCGGGAATGTAAATTGGTCTGTGGAAAACAGTACTATGTTGAGAAAAATAAGCCAGTCATAGGCACTGTAAAATTCACATAAAATATCGCAAAA
The DNA here is from genome assembly GCF_907164565.1 of Psammomys obesus. Lineage (NCBI taxonomy): Eukaryota > Metazoa > Chordata > Mammalia > Rodentia > Muridae > Psammomys > Psammomys obesus. The sequence continues at coordinate 55,883 of NW_026585689.1, forward strand.
CAAAGTTGTAGAGGCCGATGGTGACTACACAGCAGAAAAAATGCCGCTAGTGCCACTGAAGATTGTTCAAAAATGGCTAACAGAGGAAACTTACACTATGTATATTTTGGCACAAGAAAAATTTTGAAAAAGAGCAAAGTGAGAGACTGTCTATTACACCTGAAATTAAGGCATGCTATAATAATAAAATAATGAGAAATTACAGTAAAATGGGAGACATGAGTAAATAGAACATACTTGAGTCCAGCAGCAAACCTAAAAATATACAGAATTCTAATGTCAAGCTGATATTGAAAATTTGGATGAAATGACAGATAATTCAATAAATGATTCAAAATGTATATGAAAATAACACTAAAACTATAAAATAGCCATTATACTACATATATATGTATATATATACATATACATATATATACATATACATATATATTCTTTATGTGGAGGAAACTTTCTAAAACACTCATTACAGGGCCCATAATTATCTGCTAATTAAAATCTTACATAGATAGTACCACATAAACTGTAAAACTTTACATACTGGAATATGTTAAAAGTGACCTAGTAGACAAAGCATGGTGTGGAAAATAAGATTTGTAACCAAAAACAGCCACTAAGTAGTGACAGAAATAATTCCCAGGATGTGTCAGTGCCACATCTGAAGAAACAGTACTTTCGACCAGAAGCGAGGCCAAATTTTCATTCTCCGTTTTTCTCCCTGTGTCTTCCAAACAAGGGCTTTGCCCTTTTGTGTATTGACTGCACTGCACAAAAAAGCACAGCACGAGAAAGGAATGAGGAATCTCTTAATATTTTTCATTAGAGCTTGTGAGGGAAAAACATAGAAGATGACAATGTAGTCACTCCTGATGGGATCTGATAGACTAAGATCAGAAGGAAGGAGAGGGGGACCTCCCCTATCAGTGGACTTGGGGAGGGGCATGCGTGAAGAAGGGGGAGGGAAGGTGGGATTAGGAGGGGAGCAGGGAGGGGTTTGTGGGGGGATACAAAGTGAATAAAGTGTAACTAATAAAAGTTAAAAAAAATTACTAGATAACCCCAATTGGCCAGAATAGCATTCAAAAGCCACGAACACATGGTTTCAAGATATTGTGGCTTCCAACATTTATGATGGATACTTGTTTTGTTTAAGGTTGTTTTCAATATATTGCCTGCATTCAGCAAATGACTACCATAATGTGCATATGTTATCTTGGGCCAGGGCAATGAAAGAATAAAGCTTATGTTTAGCTTGGGTTGTAAGACTGATTGCATGGGAAAATCCAAGTCATTGTAAGGTTGGTTACCTTGTTTTCTTAAAGGCAGGTTAAACTTAGACAGACTGAATGTTAGGTACAGATTGAGTATATGGTTTAAATGGTCTCAAGACTTATTACAAACTTGGATGCAAGATCCATCAAAAGTTCAGTTTCTAGAGGTAGGAAGTGGTTTTCAGAAAAGGTTATTTCCACACACAGTGTTTCCATAAATTATTAAAAAGGGTAGAAAATCCTACAGAAAGCATGAATATGATATGAAACAGCTATGGATATAAAGGGGATATTTTTCGATGGCTATTCTTAAGAGATACTGAACATCTCTAAAAGCCAAAGAATACTCACTATCGCTGTTCTCTGTAAGAAACAGAAATTAATTCAGGAGGCAGAGGTATGCATGTCTCTGTGGGTTTAAGACCAGCCTGGTCTATGAAATAATTTCCAGGCCTGCCATGGCTATGTAGAAAGATTTTAACCCAAAGAAAAAGAGAAAGAGGCAGGGGAGGGAGGGGGGAGGTGGGAGAGAAAACAAAGGAAAAAAGAAAAGAAAATGAAATAGAAACTACAGATTGGAGAGATGGCTTATCTCTTTAGGAGCACCTAACTTCAGCCTCCAGTACCCATGTCCTGCAGCTCAGCATAGCCTGTAACTCCAGCTCTGTGAGGCCTCACATTCTAGTCTCTGTGAGCACTCGTGCAGCATACCCCCACACACGTACATAATTAAATTTTAAAAATTGTAAAAATAGAAACTGAGGAAGCTGGAGCTAAACTTCAGTGGTAGAGCGCTTGCCTACCCTAAACAATGCCCCAAGTTCAATACTTAGTACTATAAATAAGTGAATTACACTTATTTAGCTGGCTGCCATGGGGTATGGCTATAATGGAAGCAGAGGCTGGAGGCACTGTTCATCACTGCCCCATCACTCTCGTCCCAGAAGGCAATCTTCTAACTCAGGCATTCTGAATCTAGAACCCATGCTGTTAAGCTTGATGCTGTAAAAAGCCAGAGCTAGAAAAAATACTTAAAGATTTTGAAATGAAAACTCAAGACTGACTAGAGGAACATTTCCCCTGTAAGAAACAGAAAAAAAAATGTCTTGTGTGACAATGCTACATTAAATTGAACATTTTCCCACATGGATAATCACTCAACCTAGTACCATTTATGAAAAAGACTGCTTCACTCCAGAATCTTCATTAAGGCTCTCTGTCTTAAGTTCAGTGAGTCTCTCTCTCTCTCTCTCTCTCTCTCTCTTTCTCTCTCTCTCACACACACAGAGTGGGGGGGTGAGTTTCTGGATCCTTTTTCTTCGTTGTTGTATTTATCATTGTACCAAGCCACACTATCTATATTTACATGTATTTATTAAATCTTTGCTCTGATTGCATTTTCAGTTTTCTTCTTCAAGATCATTTTTACTAGATCTGGCACTTTATATTTTCAAATAAAATTATAGATGGTGGGGTGATTTCTGTTAAACTTTAGACTGAAATGTGTGATGGTATTTCATTAAGCCTGTATGTCAATGTGGGAAAATTTGGCTTTCTGTCACCGTAATAAACTGACAGAAAAATCTGACAAATAAAAGAAAGATGTGGTTTATGTCTTGGTCCCATAGATCTTACTTCATGACCACCAGGCTCCATGGTCTTCAGGAGCAAAGCTTCATTTACTTCAGCTTCAATGTTGTATAATACTATGTCCTATGACTGTAGCACAGATTTCTCTATTGTTGATTGACACTTTAGTTGCTTCAGCTTGAGCTTATACGAATCATGTTGTGCAACCACGGGTAAATCTCAGAGACACAACGTGGAGTGACTAAACACAGATGTAAAGAGCTATTAACACATAGTTTTGAGTAGATATTATTGGGACTTACAGTTCTGAGGGATAGAAGTTTATCCGAGCAGAGAAGCACGGCCATGAGCTGTAGGCATGGCAGTAGGAAGAGGATGCAGAGAGGTCACGTCCTCAACCTCAAACATAAAGCAAATTGATGTGGGACAAGGCTAGGAACTCTCAAATCCCACCCCCAGTGACATAGTTCCTCCAGCAGGGCCACACCTCTTAAGCCCTCACCAAATAATGACACCAACTGGGGACCAAGTGTTCAAATGTGTGAGCTTAGATAGGACGACCAAGTGTTCAAATATCTGAGCCTGTAAAGGACATTTCTCACTCAAAGCACCACAATACTGGATGGAAAAGCATTATGCACATTGGGTCTGCAGTGCCCTCCAGAGGAAAGGGCCAACTAATGCAATACAGTAAAAAGCTGCTTTTTTTCCTCTTCCTCCTCCCTCTCTGCTTCCTCTTTCTGTTCCTTCTCCCCTCCTTCCTTCTGTATATATGAGTTTGGTTCACCTTCTCTCTTAAATATTGTGCTTCTAGTTAATCATGGCCAAAAAGATTGAGGTGCATGATCTACAGTCCGTTAAACAGCCACTCAATATTGAAGAATCCCCAGACTATGTCCCGTGGCTTAGTAAAGATCCTGTATCCATAAGCTTTATTCAGGTAAAAATTTCACCTTCTGATAATACCTTTAATGCACTGGCAAATAATTAACAGAACAGTAAGGATTTCACCTTGATGCTCACTAGCTAAAAACTCTGTAATTGCCCCTTGCTATATTTGGGCTACAATGAGCATCTTTTTGAATACAACCCACAGCCCTGGTACAAGCTGCCTCTTAGCTACCTTTCCACCTTCTGAAACCTCAGCTTCCATCTCCCGTGTGTCATATGTCCTTTATTCTGTTTATGATGAGCTACCGATGGTGCCGTACATACCACTCTCTTTTCTAATTCCATCCATCTTTCGATGGATTCTTTTTAACTTCCTAGAAATGTCCACTGGTCCTAGGCTTTTTTCACTCTTCCTTACTTGTTGTACTTCTGCAAACTACCAGAAGTAGTCAGAGATGTAGGCCGTAGGGCTAATTGTTTGTAGTTTGAAGTCAGAAATGCACTACCATTCTTTCCAGTTTATATTTACACTCTACTCTGAAGTACAGTACATTACAAGTAATTTTGCATCTCTGTCACCACTGTTTAGGTCATTTTTTTTTTCCTTTTCTTTCTTTCCCTTTTGTTGTCATTGTTGTTTCTGAGAAAGAACATTGCTATGTATTCCAAGCTGGCTTCTAAGTATCAATTATCCTGACCCGGCTTCCCAAAAACCACATTGCAAACATGAAGCCAACGTGTCTAGCTCTGTTCATCTTTTAAATACACACTTCATAAGTTTGCTTAAGCTGTAGTATATACTCATCGAGTGCTTTTAGAATGAAAAAATCAAAAGGCCTAACTTGTTTTAATGGTATTCTCTTCAGTACTTGTTCAGTATCAAAAGGCCAGTTAGACTCCTCCTTAAGTATTCAGCATGGATTGTTATATACTTAGATTTCTGAGTATCTGAAACATGAACATGTCATTACCGCATCTACCTGTAACTTTTACCTAGATGAAACCTTTTCTCCCACTTCATTCTTATTCCTAGGTTATTTTTCTTCATATGAGCATTGCATATGAAATTTATATTTGTGGACCTCCACTTTACCCTGTATGCTATGCATAATTCATATTTTCTCTCACAAACTTGCAACTGACATAGTCTCTTAAATCTTGTTGAATATCTACTTTAAATGTATAAAAGTTCTATTAAAGTATAAATCAATGTTCCAAATTACTTTTTTTTTTCTTTTTAGGAAAAAGCAAAAATTGTAACATTTGACTGTGGAAATAACATATTTGAAGAAGGTGATGAGCCAGAAGGAATCTATGTAATTATTTCAGGCATGGTCAAGGTAAAGCAGAGATGGTTACAAATGTAGTTGTGAAGATTCAAGTTTTTTTTTTTTTAAGAAAAATTAAGCAAAGTTAAGAATTAAAAACTGGGCTGGAGAGATGACTTAGAGATTAAGAGCACTGGCTGCTTTTCCAGAGGTCCTGAGTTCAATTCCCAGCAACCACATGGCAGCTAACAACTGTCTTTAATGAGACCTGGTGTCCTCTTCTGGGGTGGGGTGTAGGCATACATGCAGACAGAGCATTGTATACATAATAAATAAATAAATAAATAAATAGATAAATAAATAAATAATCTTAAAAAAAAAAGAATCAACAACTTTCTGTGCTGCAAACTAAAAAGGTCCTTTCTTTGGGGAACAGTTAGCATGCAAATGATGACTTCCAAGACCAGACACAATGGCCAATGACGTGCCTCCTTCCAAGCCACACCTTTCAACAGTTAAGAGGAACTACACAAAGGACCATCTCTGAAAGATGTAAATTTATCAATCTTGACTCACCCAGAGTGGAAGATGAAGCCATTTAAAGTGGATACTAAATGGCTTACCAAGAGAGGTCACAAAGAGCTACCTGTTTCAGAATATTCTCTGTGAAAGTCACTGCTAATTTACTAACTTGACTTCAAAGGGGAAACTATTTCCAGGATGGTGCAGTCACAGGGTAATTGTTAAACCTAAAGCAGGGAAATGGCAAACAGTTGGAGTGTTGGAAATTAACTGGCATATTTGTTTTTCCTCCATGTTTTCTTAACAGCTTAAAAGGTCAAAGCCACAGCAGGAGATGGAAAGAGTGCCCTCAGAATCAGAGGTCAAGACGCATCCAGCCCTTCACACAGAGTATTTGCTCAGTGGGGAGATAATAGGAGAGTTAAACTGCTTGACTAAAGAGCCAATGCAGTATTCTGCCACGTGTAAAACTGTCGTGGAGGTAGGAACACAGCACCTCTGTCCTGCTGTTGTGTCTCATTCAGTGTCTGATATCAAACTTAGAATGTCTTTAGTGCTTAGTGTATGCCTAAGGGGCCACGACAATGTGTGTTTTTAAATAGAAATGGTAAAGGAACATGCATTATTTACAAATGTATACATACTTTACATAATGCCCTAGCAAAATGGTTTCAAAAGTGAGCCTCCTACAATGAAAGAAGAATTTAACCAAGAAATCTGGGCCATATGAGCTGTTCCGTAGTAAAATTGGGTAGGACGTATTAAGTATTAATACCACATACTGACTCGCTAGAAGTTCACTAAGATGTATATAGAGTTTAGGACTAGGCAAATTCTTACTTGAATGAAGACTTTAATCTAGCTGTGTTATGTTTTATTTGTAGTTCATCACAATAAAATTGCTTTTATTACATAAAAAGAACAAAAAAAAAGAAAAGAATGTGGCATAAATTATAAGATAAGGAAGCAGGCAAGTCAGCACTAGAATGGTAGAAAGGCAGATCATAGTGGACTAGGTTACATGGTGAGGCACTTCAAACCTGTAGGCAAAACCATTTTCTGGAAATGGTTTTCCTGGAAATACAAGGAGGCAAGTCAGGAAAACCGAGAGGGAATCATTTGCTGTATTTAAAATGTGGAAGATTCTGAAGGATGAATGACCTGACTTGTCTAGCAAGTCAGTAGCATTAACTGGAAATGGGGAGCAGGCAAGGGAATATCAGTAAAAATGGACACAAGCGCTGTAACACCCATGTGCAACTGCCATGGGTTAAATAAACCAAGTATAAAGAGATATATTGGGAACAATTTGGGAAATTTTAATATGAATAAAGTATCTGATGCTTATATAAGCAGTTCTATGTGGAGAGATTCCCCCCACCCCCGTGGTACAAGGAAGTTTATTGTTGGAAGGACAGAGGAAAGAAGGAAAGAAGATATAGCCTGAGTTAAGGAAAAGTATGTGAGAGCAAAGTGGGAAGGGTGACAGACAGGCAGAGGGACAGGCAGAGAGAAGAGAAGAGGAGAGAGAGAAGTGGAAGGCACAATGCTGCGCTGCTTTTATTTGACAGGTTACAGTGATGATGTCAGGTTGCTAAGCAACCTAGAGGCAGGCTTCCTACATGCTAACATTCCTCCCTTTTTGTTTCATGAAAAAAATGAGGAATTAGGAAGGGGTGGAGGAAAGAGAGAGAGAGAGAGAGAGAGAGAGAGAGAGAGAGAGAGAGAAAGGAAAAGCACAAAAATGTCCAGGTTACATGGTGAGGAGGAGGTAAAAGCCCCTGTACTGGAAAGTTCAGGGTAGAGATGTGGGTTGCCAGCCATCCCTAGCAGCAAGTAGAAACATTTCCCTAGCATTTTGTTGAAATGCTTTTTGTTAAAAATAAATGGATAACAGGCAAAAAAAAAAAAAAAAAAATCAATCGGTCTTTGGCAGCTTCTGACTGACATTGGGGTATTGATTTGGGGCCATAGGCTGGAATGTTGGCCAAGTTCCAAGAACAGGCTGTTATTTTTGCTGTTTAGGATCTGTGAGATCATCTGTGCCTAGGTAAAAAAATGCAGGTCAAGTTTAACGCAGTCTGTGAGGTTAGACTGGAGCACTTGCAGGTAGCTGCTTCAGTGCTGTCGTGGATATAGGAAACATCTGGATCTGAAAGGATGCTAACAATAAAGTCTGGTGAGGGGCTGGAGCAGATTATAGTGGGGTCCCTGCATGTGTAGCAGCGGGAGAGAAAGGAATCAAGTTTGTTACAAGTGTGTCATATAGAGGAATTCCAGCATGCCCAGACAGACACTGCCAGAAGAGCCCCACCGAGTCTCAGGCACCAAAAGTTACTATATAAATATTACACGCCATGCAGCAGGTGAGGTACAAGGGAGTTTATTGTGAGAGAGGGGAGAAAAAAAGAGACAGAAGATATAGACTGAGTGAGCCACTAGAGAGAC
>NW_026585689.1:63972-82688 GCF_907164565.1 Psammomys obesus
GGAGGAGAGGAGGGGAGGGGAGGAGAGGAGGGGGAGGGAAGGGGAGGGGAGGAGAAGAGAGGAGGAGAGGGGAGGGGAGGAGAGGAAGAGAGGAGAAGAGGAGAAGGGAGGAGAGGAAGAGAGCTGAAGAGATAATGGTTAAAAAGTATGGGTAGTTTTAGGAGTCTTCAGATATTATTCTGAGAGTAAAAATGTTCAAATGCATTTGCCATATATTTTAGGGATAGAGTAGGTTTTGGAACATACCTAACACTTCCTACTAATTATCCCAAGCAAACTCTAAGTGCCAGCTAGCACTGACTCTCAGCGATCAGATAACAAATGGCTTCCTGCAACAAATCTCAGCAATTCAGAGGAATAGGGAAGAATCTATCATATCTACAGTGTGTCATCAGTAATCATGAATTTTAAAAAAGTTTTTTAGATTGTAGTTTTTACACATACAAAAAAAAAACCATTAAGCAGTGTTATATGGCATGAAAAATAGGGTAGAATGATGCATTGTATAAAAAGTAACATTAATATTTCCCAGAAGATACACTGGGCAGATGGGGCACTAAAGTCGTGGGTACAGACAGACTCAACGAACTCAGGGAAAACATATGTAATTAAAGAGAAACTACTCTTAAACACAGAAAAGATAGGAAATATCAGCACACTATAAACATGAAAATGGTCAAATGGAAAGTTTAGGACTAAGTAGAGCTGATTGAGATGCCAGTTAAAAATAAAAATTTTAAAAATGGGGTAGGAGATGATAGAAATAAAAACAACCTAAGTGTCCAGGAACTGATGTATGGTTTAGAAAAACGTATGTCCTGTGAAATTCTGTTCAGCCCCTGAAAAGAATGATGGGCTAGAGAGATGGCTCAATGGTACAGGCACTTGCCATCAAGACTAATAGCCTGAGCCCCACCCCTGAAACCCACGTGGTGGAAAGAGAGACTCTACTGCAGCCTGTCCCCCGATTTCCACTGGTGTGCTGATGGCATGCGTGTAAATTAGTTAATTTGCAGCATAAATGTCATTAATTAAATAAAACATTTAGTGAATGAGATTCCACTTTCCATCGACATGAATGATCTTGAAGGAAACTGGGTAAATATTACAAAGGAGGAACAGAAAGAAAAAGAGTGCATGTTCTTTGCCTCGGCATGGAATGAAAAGCAGTAGGCTTTTCTCAGAGAGCACAGAGAGGTTATGAGATGAGTATGGTGAAGGGAAGAGAAGGTAGTGGTCAGGGCTACAGTTCAGTTCACTGGTGCACGACACAGTGACCACAGGAATAACAAAGTATATGTCAAAACGGTTAAAGGACAATTTATAATGTCCTCAGCACAAAACCTTGTAAGTTGATAAGGTGTGGGATATGTTAATTACGCTGATTTGTGTCTCGCTAGCATAAAAAGCTATTATTCAACAACAACAACCAAAAATAAAAATAAGTATGTAATGTAGCAATTTGTATTTAGTTTGGTATAATTTCACTCTGTACAAACAGCAGACTACACCCAGAAATACATACAGTTTTAAAAAACCAAACTAAAAAGTCCTTGTTGGTTCATGCAGCTTTCTGGAATTGTGTCTATAGCAAGATTACAAGGATGAGCCAATAGATGAATTTTATGAGCTTTTTAGACAGCAACACTCATCTAATTCTTAGCTTGAATGTCACTGTCTGGAGTTGACAGATATTTCTCCAGCCATGGGTAGGTACAAATTGTTCACTTTCTCTCTTCCTTTTTCAGACATATTTTATTCCCATTAGCCACTTGTATGAAGGCTTTGAAAGAAAATGTCCTAACATTAAATATAATATATGGCACAAAATCGGACTTGCCATTACTGCCCAAAAGATCCGGGAACACTTATCTTTTGAGGTAAGAGGGGTCTTTCTGAATTCTTTCTACCCACCCCCTCCCCCAGAAAACCTGCATAGACATAACAGCAGAAACTGGCTGTGAGCTATTAACAGACATGAAGCTGTGCTTCTCCTTAAGGACTGGAACTATAAGATGCAGTTGAAACTCTGCAATGTCTTCATCAGGGATATACCCAAGACCACGAAAACCGACATCTACGATGAAACCGTAACCCATGTGGTCCTCATCCATGGAGCTGCGGAAGACTGCCAGTTGCGAAAAATTTATAAGGCACCCTTCCTAATTCCTGTGACATGCTACCAGGTACAGAGATAGGCCTTACGCCAAACAATGCTTTCTGCTTTCCCGTCTCCTCCTTTCCTCCCTCCACCCCATTATTCCATACTTATCCACACCCACGTGCACAGTGTTCATTCATTGCTTTCACACTCAACGGCCTAGCCACAAGCTTTTTCTACCCATTGCCAATGCCAATGAAACACGGCAAGATATAGATTTGTGGCCATAGTTGCCCTTTAGTGCAGTGCAACCTAGAAAAAAGAGGACCCTCTAATTGCATCCATGCATTTCAAAAGGATTGGATCAATAGTACTGTAGGAGATCATGACAAACCCCATTAAATAGAGTGGCAGATGTTTGCCTCCAACCCAGAAAATGAAACCAGAACTGAACACTTTCCTATTTAAACTGTTTTGATTTCAAAGAACTCTTTGCTCCATAATCCTTGGTTTCCTAGCAACCGCAGCCTGCCTGTCTCCTTAGTTTCACCTTAGCCTTTGGCTCTTCATAGCATTTTTCGATGCATCAGCCACCCATCACCGTCTTAGCTTCTTATGATTTCTACCTTAGTTATTCTCTGCAACTATTCAGTAGCCTCTCTGCTGCTGCCACTCCCATTGCCACGACCTTAGCACTAGAACGCTCAGGTCCTGTCTACTCTTTCCTCGGCTAGCTCTGCTGGCTGTATTTCCCACAAGTAGGAGAGAGCATTTGAACCTTATGTTCCAGTGCTAAAGGAGAATATACACGAGAGGGGCCTCCTAGGATGACTTTAAGAGACTGACAGATAGCTCATTTACTGAAAGGGTACAGGGCCCTCTTGAAGTATACTAATTACAGTCCTGTGTGTACATGGCTTCCAGTTCTACCAATAACAAGCCCTTTCACATGCACTAATCATGTGTCTTTTACGTCCTGTCACAAGCTTTGTATTACCCCAATCACAAGTGACTTTGTCCAGAGCCACTGGGAAGGCCTCCCTCTCCTCCCCTCTCTGATAATAGCTGCAGGATGGACATGGTCCCCACAGTTGACAGAGGCTTGTTTTGCCTGGAGTGGGATGTTGTAACATTGATACAAGCTGCTTGTAGAGGTAGATGATTAGAGAGTCAGAGCCAGGTCTCCCTGAAGCAGCAGGAACTGAAGCTTGAACAGCAGTTGTGGCTGCTACTAACAGCTCAAAAGAGGAAAAGACACTAAATGATGCTTACAATAAACACTTTTGTGGAATGATCATTCTCAACAGCACTTACCTGGTTTAATCCTTACCCAAACATTCCTAAGAAGGACTTTGAGCAATATTTTAAAGATGCATTATTGATAGTGACCCACCTATCATTAATTATATAAAAGGCAGACTTTGGCAATTTCTAATGTTTATCAAGAGAAATATGTCTCAAGTGCTGTTAGAATAAGCAGCAGGATAATTAGTGTGCCTTGGTCTTCAGTTGTTAAAAAGAAAGCAAACTGTACTAGCGTGGTTTTTATAAAGTCTGTGTGAAATGACATGCCCAAATGTGTCAGGGAAGGAAGGGTGTATGTGCAGAACCAGGCATTGTGACTAATATTGGTCATCCCAGCAGTCAGAAGGCTGAGGATTAAGAATACTGGCTTGCCAGAGCAATGTGTACTTGCATAACCTTCGTTCAAAAATTGATGTCTATTCTGTCAACTTTCAGATACAAGGCATTGAAGACTTCACCAAAGTGATGATCATTCAAACTTCAGTCGCTATAAGAAAATTCCGGTGGAACGTAAGAAAGTACATCCCACCTCGTAAAGTCTCTGTCAAGCCAGATCTTAAAAGTGAGTTAGGTGTCTTGGACATAACTGTAAGAATGTACTTTCTTTTATGAAATAGTGATAGCATGTATTCTGCCTAGAGTATGGAGGGCCTCTTTAAGCTGCCATGTTTGACATGTCAAAGTTCCCATCGGTTCGTGGTTCAGAGGCTGCCATCTGTTTTGGTTTTTTTTACCTGCTTTCTTCTTCGCCTGCTCTATGGCTCTAGATTTGTATGGGGGTTGGAAGATGGAGGTGGGTATAATTTCATGGAAACCTTGGGCCAAGTGGGCTTTGGTTTTACCTCATGGCATCTAGGAGGCAAAGAGAAACCAGAAACAGCCAGGAAAATATACTCCACACACGCCTGGGTAAGGGAAAGAAACAGGAAACAAACACTGGCACTGGTCAGTATCCTTAAGTACCTGCAACTTCATATCTCTCCTGCAGCCTTTTTTTCCCCTCTCTCCACATCCCAGTTTTCTTTTCTTACTCTCCTTGCCCAGTAATTTAAAGCACCCAATCAAATTGTAAGTAAGTATGTATATGAGACAGAAAAGCCAAAATTTTATATGAAGCTCTGCTTCATTATATTCTGGGCTTGGACTCTGTGACAACGTTTGGAGAAGCCTATGGATGGTACAATTGAATACTCCTGATAAAAGAAGTTTTGGGGTCCTGCTTCTTGGACTTGAATGCCTGCAGCCCTATAGACCTAGCAATTCCTGGAAACTTTTGCACAGACACACCAGAAAATATACTTTATTAACACTGTCTGCCACAGGTGTCCTCTGTCCAATCAAGTTACCTTTTGGTGGAAACCAAAATCAATCATCCCAATCTCCAATATCCAATATCAGAGTTACACTTAGAAATATTTATGGTTCATCGATGAGTATAAGCCTACATAATTATCAAAATAATGTAAAAAATGGTAGACAGAATTGTGAGCCTTTCCCCCCAAAGAAAATGTTAGCTATACCATAACAGATAAAAAAAAATGGTAAGAGATTTACAAGTACATTTTCAACATAAGTTATGTAGCAAGAGTGTTCTCTAAAAGAAATACCACTAATAAATCATTGAGAATTTCAAAAAATGTTTAAGATAGATTTTAGTAAATTAATAACTAAATAATTAAATAAATAACAATGCATCATTCAACTAAAAGATAAATGTGTTCTAAGTTTGGAAATTTATAGAAAGTAATTTTGGAATTCTGACTATTAGTATCAATATTACTAATCAACAAGTTATGATAAAAGAAAGGATTCATAGATCAGAAAAAAAAAGAAACTTTCAATGGACAGCTCACGGAAGAAATACACTTTGAAAATGAAATATTAAGCCAGGTGTAGTGGTACATGACTGTAATCTCAGCACCTAGGCGGCTGAAGCAGGAAGATCCAGAGTTTGAATTTAGCCTGCACTCCATAGTGGAACCTGTGAAGCTAGGGATAGGGGAGAAATGAGAAAAAAAGAGAAGAAAGAGAGGGAGGAGGGAAGAAAAAAGAATGAATGTTCAATGTTGCAAATATTTAAAGAACACAAATATTTAGGCAACTTCATTAGTGTTTTCAGCATTTTTCTCATTGCTGTGACCAAAGACTTAATAAGAAGCAACTGAAAGGAACAGAGTTTGAGGTTGGCCCTCAGTTTGGGTATAATTCATCACAGCATGGAAGATGTAGAAGCAGGAGGGAGGTATCTGGTCCCTGTGCATTCATAGTTAGGAAGCAGAGAGATGAATCCAGTGCTTAGCTTGATGTCTGCTCTTTCCCTCTACATTTGGCCTGGGACCCCAGACCAGGGGATGATGTTATTATACTCAGGATGGTGGCTCCTCAGTTAAAACCTTTCAAGAAACTTCCTTAAGGACATACTCAGAGCTGGCAAGGTGGTGCCTGTAATCCCAGCTCTCGGGGAGGCCAGAGGCAAGTGGATCTCCGTGTTCGGCATCAGCCTGGTCTACAAAGCAAGTCCAGGCAGGACACGCTCAGATATGTCTCTTAAGTGATTTTAAATCCAAGTTGATAGTGAAAACGAGCCATCATAGTAAAAGTCTTTTTTAAAAAGTACATGACTCATTTATGAAAAAAATAATAAATGTGATATACCTTCTTACTTTATTGGTACTAGTATAAATTAATAAAATTGTAGAGATCTTAAAGATAATAAGCTTTATACCTTTGAATAAATAATGCAATTTCTAGACATTTATTGCAAAGATATAAAAAAGAATAAAAAAATAATTGGACAGCACTAAAAAAAAATAGAAAATTAGAATCAGTGAAACCATAACAAATTACTACTTAATTACAATTCGATCAAAAAAAATTGAACATTACATAATTATTAGAATAATATTTTGTTACAATGTGAAAAAGACCCATGATATATATCATGTTAAACTGCCAATGTAATGTTGTAAATTTCATCTTTATTATGTCATAATGATATACATGTAAAACTTTTTAATACATTTTAATTAAGCATACACATTTGTGCCTGTATGTGGGTATGTGCATGTGTGTAGGTGCTCAGGGCAGGCAGGGTGTAAGATCTCGCTGGAGCTGGAGTTGTAGGCCACTGTTAGCTGCCCAGCATGGGTGCTAGAGACCAAATCTCGGAAGAACAGTTCATGTGTTCATGTGCTGAGCCGTCTCTCCAGCCTCCAAGTATTTACATCTTTGTGGGCATAAAACCCTGTCATCACACGGCGCCTACTGACCATGGGATCAAGTACCTGCAGATAGTGCTCCTGCGTCTGTTAGACCCACTTTCAAAAGTGACCTTTCAGCCCACGGGTGTCAGATCACAGCTCCCAAGCGTCCGCAATTTAAATGTGATCTAGCTAGAGAGCTGACTTACTTAAATGTGTGGCTAATGCCAGGGATGAAGTAACACTCTCTTCCTTTGTAGGCGAATCACTTGAAACAATGGATGATGAAAGCTTTGAAGATGAGAGGAATGCTCAGGAAGAGGTAAAAGGAGAGCAGTTTTTTCAAGTTTATTAATCTAAAAGAGTCTGTAATTTATGGAAACTACCAATGCATTTCTCTTATCCTGAAGGACTTTACCTACTAATCATCTTATAGATTTGGGTCCGAAAAGTTTCTCTTTGCCTAGTGTGTAATGGGCATTGTTAATATACTTTCGTGTAAATATTATACAAATGGCTAGCAAGTTCAAGAGATGGCAGGATTTTTTTTTTAATCTTATTAGCATTCAAGCGTCAGCAAGAATGGCCTTGGCTGAAGTCTGAGCACCTCTCACTCTATCATGTGCTGAATTTGGCCAGATCCAAAGGCTGCCGCAACTGCTACAACTACCTCTGCAAATTGCCTAGAATTTTCCGGTCTGAAAGCTGTCTGCCCCTAGAGTCACAGTTCCTGATGAGCACAGAGCACAGTATTAAATAGTCCAATCTCTTCTGTCCTTGGCTAAACTAAATTTCTTAGAAAGTTCCATGCTAGCCTCCCTAGGACTAGAATAAAAAAGAAAACTTTAGTTAGAGAGAGAGAGACTGTAAGGAAGACAGGTAAGGTAAAATACAAGATAAATTCTAGAATGTGCTGATTAGCACATGACCAGTTAATAAATCTTACAGGATACAGCCTCATGACATATCTGTGAGATGAAAAAGGAGCCAGTAAAGCTCCTGTTCTTGTACCTGTTTTTAAAAATGCTGCTTGTCTATCAATTTTTGAAATGGCACCCTTGTAATTCTAGTATGTGAGATGTCGAGGTGGGGAGATAATGACTGTGTGAGATTTGTTTGTTTGTATATATATTTATTCATTTATTTTCAAGCAGATGTGTTGAAAAGGTGGGGCATTTAACAAAAGACAGAAACACCACTAGTAGAATGTGTAGAGAAAACCATCAAGTTGTGTTGTTCAATAGATGTTTTCATTCCCAAGTGTCAGATGTTGGCTCTGTTTGGGGCCTACTCCCTTGTTCCTCCCCTCTATCACTCCCAGAAATGGTTTTCCTTTACTAGACCAGATGACCCCTCAAAGCTTGTTCACAACAACAAGATGGTTGTTCTGATCCTCCAGAATGGAATGCACACAGTGACCACTGCAAAAGTCCCAGGCCTGGCTCTTCTGCTCTACGTTGGGTCTCATACCAGCCCTCCTCTGTCTAGCAAATCCTTGTTCTCTAGTTTCCTTTCCATTGCTGTGATATATTACCCTGACAAACAGCAGCTTGGAAAATAAAGGAATTTATTTCAGCTTATAATTTTACATTGTAATCTATCTTTGACTAGAAGTAAAGGTAAGAACTTCACATCGTACCCACACTTATGAGCAGGATGAAATAAATGTAGACACACTCATCTTCTTTCTCGCTTGCCTGTGCTCAGCTCAACTTCCCTGTCCTGAACAGATCAGGACCCTCTGCCTAAGGAATGGAACTGCCCACACTAGGCTGAGTTCTCCTCATCAAGAAACTCAACTGAGGCAGTGCCACGCAAGCATGTCCACAAGCCAATGTAGACAGCCCCTAGCTGAGACTCCTTTCTAGGATGATTCTAGGGTACATCAGCTTGACAAAGCTAACCATCATACCTTGTTCAAATTTGACTTCTGTTCCCATATCTATTTTTAGACACAAGAAAATGATGAATTGTTGGAAGAGAATATTAACATCTAAGGAGTCTCCTCGAAACAACCTGAAAAGAAGGTTTCATTAGCTGCCTAAGCTTCTCAATATGACCATGAAAACATCTCTGGAGCCAGAGACAGGCCAAAATTCATGTTTCCTTTGTACAGTAGTGTGAATTAAAGCACCTCCCATTAGCCAACCAATTTGCCAAACAGTGGTGTTTCTGCATTTAGATTGGGGGAAAATAACTTTAAAATAAGACTCTAAGACTTATAGATCCCTGGTTTGCTCTCTCTAGTTGACCACTTCACTGACTCCCAGCTCATCGCTTTAGTTCTCATACAACATCCACAGGGAAGGGCAGAGAGAGAACATACTCGTTTTTGCTTCCTGCTTCCTGCTCACCCAGCTTTATTCACTCTCAGTTCAGGGTCCAGCCCATGAGATGGTCCCACTCACATTCAGTCCAGGCCTTTCCACATCAGTTAACAACCAAGACAGTGCCCCACAGACATGCTCACCTAGGCCACCCCTCACTGGAGGGGTGATTCTAAGTCTTGTCATAGGGACATTTAAAACTAACCAGCACTGGGTATATGGTATGTTTCACTATATATTAGTCAGAAACTTGATCATTATAATAACCATGAAAGGTAGGTATATTTATTCACTGTTTGTGAGGAACTAAAGGAAGACCAATTTTGAGTAATTTGCAGAAAATCTCAGAACTTCTAGGTGAAAGAATGGAGACTTGAAAATGAGCTGCTGCGCTGTGCATTCCACCAGTATGACCAACTCTAAATGAATACCTGAAGAGTTAATAAAAATTTAAATGCCCATGTTCAGGACCAAGCCTAGGGAAATCTGAATGTTATGCCAACACCTCACGATGGAGGCAGAAGAGCCAAGTGTCGAAACTCCTGTCACAGATGGGTCTTGAGTACAAGACAATGAGTTCTGATCCTTTTGGGGAGCTTAACCAGCCTTTTCTCAGTGTTATTGACATGAGTATTTTAGGAGGGGGGTAGCCTCATTTTGCAGAGGAAGCAATGGAACTTAGAGAATTCAGACAACTCACTTGGTTTCACATCTTATCGTACCACTACAGAGTTGTGAGCTCAGCTAATCACGTGTCTGCTTCTTATGTTGTCTGCATCCTATTTTGGAAATTAGGCTACTGAAGAGAAGTACACAGCCACAGTTTCAGTGACTGTGGTGTCTGGTTGGAAGCATGGGCTGGTTTGTAAAGAACCTGCTATGTAAGACACCGATGTAGGAAAATGATCCTGTCACAGATGTCTAGATCTCTGTCATACCTAGAGCTGTACAGACCTGAAAAGAATGTGTGAGGCCATCAGCCTGAGGAGGGCATCAGGAACTCTTCTATCCTTACTCACCTACAGAATGCAGGAAAATGGTATTGAGATAACCATGGAATTCTCATGTGAAAAAAAAATGCTAGCTTTTGTGACTCTCAGAAAGGCCACTGGCCCCTTGCAAAACCAACACTTCTTACCTTGTAGCTGACACTTCCACAGCTCAATATAGCCATCTAGTCAAAGTAAAACTGAAGCTTGAAAACTTATAATGGAAATGACTATGAGACAAACTGATTTGCAATCCCTACCCCTAGTGCATCAACTCTAGTCATAAACAGCCAATGTAGACATTTAGAAATGGTTAGGACATAGGTGCGGCCTTGTTCCAGGAGGTGTGTCTCTTACGTAGGTTTTGAGTTTTCAAAATTCAGGCAAAGTCTTTGTTCTACCTGCTGTCTACAGATTTGATCCTAAAAGTTCTCAGCTACTGCTCTGGTGCCATGACTGTTTTCTTCTCGTCATGATGAACCCCTGAAGCTGTAAGCAAGCCCACAATTAAATGCTTTCTTCTGTACAAGTTGCTTTGTTCATGATCTTTTACAGCAATAAAACAGTAACAGTTCCCATCCTTCTGGTTAGCTTTAGATATGACTTCTGTATTACTCAAGATCAAATACAAAAGTATTTTTCCTCTGCTTTGCTCACTGTTGAACCCAAAGTGCTCAGCAGTGCTCAGTAGGCTGTCAACATATGCTTGTTGAAGGGATGAACAAAGGAGTAACCAAACAAGAAATAACCATCATACGAAGATTATCATAAAAACAAAAACAAAGGGGAATAAAAACATGATTGCTCTGCTGGGACTCATGTATGTTTCTGCTGTATTGCAATATAATTTCCATACAGTTATTCCTCCCTTGGTACTATTCTGTAAACAGTGACAGTGGCATAAACATACAACCACTACGCTTAAGACAAAAAACAAAATCCCTTCCTATTTATCAAATAGTGCCATCCTATGTGCACATGAGTGGGGAGCTCCTGGCAAGCACCCCTGCTTTCTGCTTCTGCAGCCTTGCCATGTCCTGAACGTCAAAAGGGTATTATAAGTCTGGGTTTTTTTCACTCAGGTAAGCACATGGAATTATCGTAGTTGTTACAAACTTCAAGAAGTCATTCTTTTCATTGCCAGGCAATATTTCACTGTGTGGACATAACACTTTTTCACCCATTAACTAACTTCAGAGACTATTTCCAGTTTTTGATTGGGGAGGTTGGGATAAAATTTTATATACAGAATCCAGATTCTTAGAGATTATATTTCCAACCTAGAAAATTCCTAAACATGGGATTTCTGGCTTATTTGGGAGGCTTGTTTTAACTGTATTTAAGAGTGCCTTATTGATTTGCACAAAGACTACCATTTTACACCACCTATGAGACCTTCTGTTCTTTCACATCCATTGTCCATACTGAGTATTATCAGCTTCTGACTTTGCTTTTTGACATTGGACATTCTAATAGGTATGAGAAGGTGTTGTGCTATGGTTTTGATTTACACTTTCCTAATAGCTAGCATGTTCCCCACCTTTTTAAACACTCATTTGCCACCCACATAGAATCTTAGGGGAGGAATCTGTTCAAATATTTTCTTTACTTTGTTGCTGAATTTTGTTGTTTGTGTCTAAATGTTTTAAGTATTTTATTTTTGAGATTATAGCATTATATAATTATATATTATTTCTCCCTTCTATTTCCTCCCTCCAAGCCCTCCCATATTTCCTTCCTTGCTCTCTTTCAAATTTATGGGCTCTTTTTCCATTAATTGTTGTCACAAACAGCTATATCTATGTAACACATAAATACATATTCCAAAATAGTTAAGTACAACTTGCTTAGTCAGTGTAATGTTATTGTGTAAATGTTTGTAAGGCTTACTATTTGGGATTGGATAACAGGTGGATGTGCTTTTCCCTTGGAAAGACTATTTCTTCCACTTTCAGCACTCCTTAGTCGCCTGTAGTCCTTTGTGTGGGGTTAAGACCTTGTGCGCTCTCCCCTGTCCATGTTAGCATGTCTGTTGCTGTCCTTGTTCAGTTCATGTTTTGGAAGTCAAATTGGTAAGAATGCATGGAAGAAATTTATGGTAAGAAACTATATGCAGCTTCTGACAACCCAGGAGACACAATCTCACAGCAAACTCTCTGATCCTCTGGCTTTGAAGATCTTCCCACACCCTTTCCAGGAATGATCCCTGAGCCTCAGGGGCAGGAGTTGTCTTGTGCATGTACCCCTTGATGGAATTGGGCTCCACAACTCTGCATTTTGTTTGGTTGCAGTTTTCTGTTACAAAGAGAAATGTCCTAGAGGAGGGGTGAGAAATGTATTTTTCTGAGGATATAAGGATAAATATTTAGTCTGTAGCTAGGGATTATGCTGGTTTTGTAAAGTAGCAGCTAGAGGTTCTCTTCTAAAATCTGTGACTTCCCTAGTTCTTGGGAGTTGGCTAAGTTTCCAGTACTGGGCATGATTTCCCTCTTGTTGAGTGGATCTTAAGTCTAGTTAAAGAAGTATTGGTTAACACCAAGGTTCATGTACCACTACCGCACTCTTAGAATTATTGTGCCCCGCTGGCCCTCATTGTGATTCATGGGCATCATATCTAGGTAGGGCTGTTGGTTTCCTCCCTCCTTTGAAAGTTTGCATGGTGCCTTCTGTACCATAAAAGCTAGTCTTTAGGGAGGCAGCATTCAGTTCCAGTTCCAGTTCCAGTTCCAGGAGCATCTGGGCCCTCTGAAGTTCAAGGTGTCTTCAGCAATAGGGACTCACCTTCCACCGTTAGGGGGCAGCCAAGGGCAATAGCGGTAAAGCCCTATGCTTGGGGCGTTTCTTTGACAGCCCTGACCAACACCCCAAAAGAAGGCTTCTCATGTGCGGTGCTGCAACTGTTCTTAGATGATCTTTGGCTCTTAACGGGAACGGTGTCAGCCCTGATAGGAAATTTTTATTTAAACTAATATATGTATATTTTATACACAGACACAGACTTATATAATTATAGGTATTTTTAGGTGGTGAACTAGTTATTTTCACACATCCTGGCAGTTCTTTTACCTTTTTCTCTGCTTTTGTGAATTTACACACACACACTATTTAGAGTGCTTCCATTTTTCCCCATTTCCCATATAAAATCACTCGTGCCCTTCTGTTCTCCTCTTTATTGTTCCCCCAACTTTACCCAGGAATAGTCCCTTTCAACTTTCCTGGTTTCTGCAGTTACCCCAGTATACGTCCTTGTGAACAAATTTTGAAAGACTACATATTTGCAGGTAAACTGTGTCTTGATTCTGGTTTTGTTTTTATTGTTGTTCGTTTGTTTTGTGGATTTGTAATTTGTTTTCTTACTTCTAAACAAAGGTCCCCCTTATTTAACTTTCCTAAAACATTGATTTAATAAATGGAGGTGTCTGCCAAAGAAAATCACCCTTAGCCCCTCTGTGGTGACAAGTCTGGGACTCCCAGGGACGCTAAAGCTCTCCCTGACCGGTGGTTTCTGGTTTGCTTAATAGCCTGGTGCATGTGCCTCTCATAGTCCCCCCCCCCCCCCCCCCCCTCCTCCTCCTCCTCCTCCTCCTCCTCCTCCTCCTCCTCCTCCTCCTCCTCCTCCTCCCCCTCCCCCCGCCCCCGGCAGGCACCGCCTCCCTTTAGGGCTCTCTGAACAGGTGGCCAGAGCTGCTCTGGCCCTACTGTGAGTTGAAAACTTCCCGTTAAGGAGCAAGGCGCGAGACTCCTGAGGAGGAAGTAGGAACAGACAAGGGAAGGCGCTGAGAAGCCTGATGGGGAACAGTCTGCAGAGGAAAAGTGGGTAAGTTCACTTTCTCTTGAGAGCAAGGATCTGACCAGTGGTAGAAGAGAAAAGGGAGGCTGCTCTTAGGGCAAAGGGAATGGGAAAGGAGTGTGACAAGAATTCAGTGGCTCCTGAGGCACACACCATGAGAAGGTTTTGCCTTCTACCCAGAATCCCAGTGTGAAGAGAATGGCTGAACTGTGGAAAGAGCCCATTAAAGACAGGCTCTGTCCATCTAAGTAATGTCCGTCTGGGGCTGGGGAAAGGGATGCTTTCCTCTTGTTATTCCTGAATAAGTTGATGAGCGGATCCAGGCTGGTTCTTTATACATTTAAAATAAATAGTACATTTCCTGCCACCAAGAAGCTTCAGTTAGTACATTTACAAGCAGGTTAAGGAGAGGTCATGTGACTAGGGAGAAGACTTACCTTCATATTCCTGGACTTTGATCTACTCATTTTAAATGGAAATAATAGTGTAATCCTACCCAGAGGTTCCAAGTGTGGATGGTGGCAGCATAGTCCCTGACTGAGAAAGGTTCATTGATCAGAGCCATTCTCAGTTTTCAGGCCATCATTTTCATTTGATCAAAGCAAACACAGACAATATATAAGGGGACTATGGTATAAAGTGAGGTGATCTATAGAGAAAGCTGGCAAAGGGTCTTACAGGATTGTGCTTGCTACCTCGGTCTCAGATAGCATATAAAGGGGAACACAGAAAAACAAGGTGATACAAAATTCCAGTTAGGCTTGGTAGTATTGTCCTTCCCTGAGTATTTGCCCTGGACTCCCCAACCCTTTTTCCACCCTCCTCCCAATAGCCTTCTGTAAGACTCTGAATGACTGTCTCAGTAAGTCTCGCTGTGAACGCCTCTAAAGTAAGGATTGCTTCTATTCAGTGCTCATTGCTTTTCGAAGCCTGGGTTTCTGCCTTTGTTTCTTGCACACAGAGGGTACTCAGTAAGTGCTACATAGATGACTGGAAGCATTCCTAAGGAGAGAGAAAGCAAAACGTAGATATGGCATAGATGAGAAAACAGTGGGTGGCACACAGGCGCCTTCGTGTCTCAGAACTTTGCTCTTTGGCTAAGTGTTGTAACACTGATGTATATTTATTACAAGAGAGATGAAAAGTATAGACATACAGGCACAAGAAGATGAGATGAGCTAGTCCCCTTCCTCACAGTTATAGCATTATACCTGTAGTCTTTACTTTAACTCCTCTCCATCAGTCATTTGTATTTCTTTACCTACAAAGAGCCAGGAATGCCTTCCATTGATTTGTTTGTAGTTTAGTATATTTTGTTTCTGATATAAAAAGCCATTTGTATTTTTTAAAGGGGTTTTCTCATAAGCATTGCAAAAATAAGAATTTTCAGTTTATGCCTAGATTTTTATAGTTCTGTGTTCATTACATTTTAAAGATGATTGGATCCACTCTGGAAATGCCCTAGGTGTCTTTTACTGCACTCACACCTAGCAGTCCTCTTTTACCAACTCACACACTCATTTTTGTGTGGCTTATGAGTTTACACTTAGTCCTATACATTCAGTACATGGCTCAGAGATTACTGTTTCCCTAAAAAATTGCCCAATTGTCCCAGAATTCACATCCCTGTGCTCATGTAAGTTGTGGTCTTACATCAGCTGACATCTCCATCTTTCCTCTGTTACTCCTGTGGGCTCAACCTTACTCTGCAGATCACAGAATGGAAATCATCTCTCCTCGCAGAAGTCTAAGGTCTTAGAGAGAAGCATTTTCCCAAAGAAAACCCAGGTTTTTTCCCCCTTCCTCCTCAAGCAAGTTGCCTAAATTGTTTCCTTGTTCATAAATAACAGGACAACAGCATCTACCAATGGACTTGTTCTGAACCTGAATGAAGTATAACAAATAAAAAGACTGCCATATATTAAAAGTGCTTGCCAGTTTTATTTCTTCATATTCTCAACTCCCAGAAAATGGAAAGACAAAAGATTAAACAGAAGTCCAATCCAAACAGTGAATGTATTTATTCCCTTTATTTAATTTCCTTTTGATTTACCCCTTGTCCTCTGAATTTCTGGGAAAGATGATGACTCACAGGGTCCCATTCGTAGATGCAGCCCCTGGAAACACAGTGAATAGAGAATGGACAGAGGCCCAGGCTTGCAATGTGTATTCTCAGGGACTTTTACTATTATATTATTATTTTTTGAGATCATAGGTGTGCATTGTTCCTTGTAGTGATAGAGATGTTAGATCTGAAACAGGCTGTGACCTGTGCATTAGAAGGGAACAGTCAGAGATGGCAGGGCAGTGAAGGAAATGCTAAGGTAGTTCAGGATTGCATATAAGCAAAAGAAACAAAAACGTTGGAAAAAAAAACCATAAAACTACAGCGGGAATTATGGGAGGGAACACTTGGCCCATCTCTGATATTTAAGTCTTAGGTGGCAGCTGGACACACATGGGACACCTTGGAATCTGAGACTCCAAAGTGCCAAGCAGCGGACATGCAGGTGAGAGTGTTTGCTACCCAATTCCCCTGAAAGGAAGAGTCTGTGAGGGTTGAGCTGCGGCCTAGTGACCAGGCATAATGGTAGTAAGTGTGAACACAGTAGGAAAGACAAGACATCCCTACATTAGACAAGAGAAGTGCTGCTATTCTAAAAACCTTGTGTATCCTTGGCAACAGGAAACCAGATGCCTAAGTCCATGGCACACCTTACAATAAAGATCTGAAACCCCGTTGTTAGTAGAATAAAGTACCTTCGTGCTCAAATATCTACCTTGGCTTGTCACATTAAGTTTCTATTTCTTAGCTAACTGTATTTCCCCGATGTCACAAGTTGGAAGGCGTGTGGCAAGGTGCTTGTGTATATGCTGGTGCTATGAGTATAACACAACTTCATGCATTCTTCCCACATGTCCTTTTGAGTACCCAGTCTTAGGGAACCATTAAGGTTGGAATCTTGGAATGTACCAGTACCTCAATTCTACGAATTCCAAATATGGAAAATTCTGTTGTTCTCTGACCTACAGAGAATTAGCAGCAATTTTCCATGTTCCAGGAGATACTTTTGAGAGAGGGCCTAAAAACAAACCACAAAGCCAAATCTGTCCTAGCGGCAGGAACCGAAAGATCCTTCCCAACCAAGGCTGCATTTCTTCAATGCAAGCTGAGAATGATGAATTTTGAGAGGTGTCATTACCCATCTATTAAAGCACATACATCACTTGATAAGAAGGAGAGGAAAGAATGGAGGAATAATGACAAGGGAGAGAGAAAGCATAGACTTGAGGACAGAAGGCCTTATGAAAAGACAGGCTTGGGGTTGCAACCCTACGATGTCACAGTTTTATCTCTAATTCATGGTTAAAATACAGCTTTTTGTGGGCTGTCCTTTCTGAGGGAACTCCAGGGCTAGCTCACTGGGAGGCGCATTTTTAGATGTTGTTTTTCAGCTGTCTTTAACATGCTGTGGTCAGTTTACACAACTTACCCCAAACCAAAGCACAAATATTAAAATGCAAGAATGCATTGTAAGAAAGCATGTGAAAGAGGACAGCTTACATTTGCTTTTGCCCATCATCAGCTTTGTATGATCTTTACACCTTCCTGAAATAAATTAAGAAATTGTGGCTCAAAATGTTTAGAAATATGGATCCAGTAACTCAGAACTCCCCCATTCCCTCTCATTTCACTTATGTATTCCCTTAATGAACCTGCTTTCCTGGCACTCATCAGACTTTGGAGTTTTTCTATGATGTCTTTCAACAACAAAAGCAAAGGATGAAAGCAAATGCTTTACAGGGCACAAAGGACACTAAGGGCGACCTAAAGAAGAGAGAACTCTGGCCATGGCCAGCAGCCACAAAGTCCCTGATAACACATAGAACCTAGAAGCCATCAAAATGTTCAGCCAAACTGGTAGACCCAGTCATGGTCATGGGTTACAGCCAGCCTTTCCTGGGCTGCCCCTTCTGGGGGAACTATTTGAGAAGTTCACTAAGGGCACATTTTTTAAATAGTATTTTCCAAATCTCTTTATTTGATACCACTGGTATATTAGTGCATTAAGGGCTTTTATAGTAAAGCCTGTAGGTTGACAGCTATACCTTGAATTCAGTAAGAAGTACAGCGAGTGAGTGAAACATCATCCCAGATGTCTGAGTTCACAGTCAGCATTCCACCTTCTGCCATAGAAAGCTTGAGTCTTCTTTCTCAGCTGTACCACTGGAATTTGGGTGGTAGACCTGATGAGCTCCTGTTTAAGTAGCCGTTCTCACAGCTACTCGTTTTCTCTTCATCAAATATTTGGAAAACAAATTTTATGTATATCAAATAGGGTGGCATTCACTGGTGAAATAAACCATGATGGATTGAATGAATATAGTTCACAGCTTTGTGAAGATCACATTCTAGGCGATAAACATGTGATTAGTTCATTATAGGGGCGGGTGGGTAGAAGATATTAGAGAGAGGTCAGTGACATCCTATGGAGATGCTGTTTGGCCCAAACAAAATAATTTCTCAAATGTCTACACACTTGTACCTTGACTTTCTGGAGATAACTCCATCACGAGTTGTCAAGTATACCACTGGGATTGTGGGGTTTAGAACTTTGTTTCCCTCGCAAGAATAATGCAGAAAGGTTTATATTCTTCTGGTTAGACACACACAGCCCTATGTCCAACTCACCTAAGAAATAAGGACAGAAACCGCAAAGGGAAGGAGTCATCCCTAACAAAGCTGCAGAAACCAGGCTCTCTGACTTCCTGTCATCTCTCTCAGATATTTCAGGGGCTGGAGTTGTTGTCACATCGTTGAAGGGTGCTCCTGCCTTCCTTGGTAAGTAAAGTGTTGCTACAAGGAGTTAATTCCCTAACTATCCCTTTTAAGATACCTGTGAACTCCTTCCTTCCTCTTTGTGGTTATACCATAGCCTGGTACCAAGCCCAGATAAGGCCACCGAGAATTAGTCAAGGAAATAGCCCCTGCGGTGTGGTAAG
>NW_026585689.1:82698-137960 GCF_907164565.1 Psammomys obesus
ATTACCTGGACTTTGCATGCCTGTGGCCATGTTTATAACAAGTGTGTCTTTGCTCACTGGATGACAATGGGCTTCCATCATATTTCCAGGGGATCTTCTATGCAGTGTACTTTAATAGAAAGTGTTTGGTTTTGTGCTTGGGGTCACAGGTTAGGCCTGGGACTGAAAAATGCCTGCTCCTTCATTTGCATGATATAAAGCAAAAGGGAGGTTTTGTCAGAAATATTCTCCAACAATTTAACCTCTTATCATCACATATGCACATATCAGATTTCAAAATAGAAGCAGGAAAAGAGAGAGACAAGAATGTATTTCTACTTAATATCGTCTTATGTTTTCCCTCTTTCTTATTCTTTCATTCCCATATGTTGAAAGAGGTATTATAAAAACATAACATCTACCAAGGATAAAATTGAAATTTCATAGTGTAATGAAAAATGTTTTAAGAGCTTCTGAATATTAAAACAATCCATCTACATTCCTTTCTTCCAGGAAAAACATAAGCACATTTAAAGCCAGACAACCGTCCCCAAAGCAAAGTAAGTCATAGTTTCCCCATCATTTTTTTTCCTTTTGATGTAATTACATTTCTAAAATGTTCTTTCTCTGTGCTCCCCAAAGCCTGGTGAGAATATCTCCCTACTATAATCCTGAACATACTGCTACAATTTATCCAGTTCCGAGTTTGTTTTCCTTTGTTTGTTTCCATTAGATTGTGAGCTCACTGAAACAGAGAATGACTTACTCCTCAATCAATGCCTGATCTGGAAACTGAAGGAACTAACTGGGAACAACAAACGTGCCAGTTAGGGCACAAAGGGGCAGCTAAATATTCTGGTCCTTTCTTTAAGAACCACAAGGAATTATGGGGAAGTTTTCCAAAAGAGGCAGGGATGACCAGATTTGCATTGGAGGGATCATCCAGCCCAGTGGCAGAGAGAAAACAACTCTTGGCAAGAACTGATGCCAGCAGACCTCTTTGCCAGGCTACTGGGATGGATCAGTGTTGGAGTTAAAGAAACAAGATTTGAGGAGTGGTTAGAGAGTGGCAGCACATACAAGAGAGAGAATAAGGAAGTGTGGGGGTGAAGATTGAAGAAAACTGGAGGAATTTTGTCTTTCCTTCATTGGCTGTAAAATAGAGTGTATAGCTCACCCACACACTGAGTCTCTGAAGCCAGCTCTGTAGGTATGTAATGCTGCCTCTGGCCCTCCCATCACGAGCTATTTCACTCCAGGAACAATGGATCCCAATAAACCCCAATTTCTATCAGAATAAAACACAACAGAAATAAGTCCCTGGATGCCAAAATTCAGAGTTCTTTCTTATGAGAATTAGTGAATTCCCACATGGCCATAAAGTTTATGGTGATTTGAGTATAGGAGAAATATAAACCCATGAGCCATGTATGCCATCTGTGGACAGCTCTGCCTCCTATCTTTCTGTTTATTCTGGTTGGATGCCAGGCCTGGGAGGTGTGTCTCTGCTCTGTGTCCAGAGCAAATCCGTTTGGAGTAAATATTTTCTTGAAAACTTGTCTTGCTTCTGGAGAAACATAAATGTTGAGCATTCGAGCTCCTTTTTCTGAAAACTTTTCTCGAGCACCAGTCCCTATGCTACCACCATATGTTACTTGTTAGAAAGAATTCCTCCTATTTGCTCTGCGGGTCTTTCATGCTTTCTTGTGTGTTCTCTGCCTAGCCTTGAGAAGACAGATTTGTTTCTGCTCTGTTTGCCTCCCTAGTGCATTTTGCCAAGTACACACACATTAGGATCACATAAGGAAAGAGAGAAGGGGTATAATTTGCTGTCCAAAGATGCACAAAGGCTATCTTTTCTTTTTTTACTTTTTTAATTAAATTTTTATTTTTATATTAATTACAGTTTATTTACTTTGTATCCCAGCTGTAGCCCCCTCCCTCACTCCCTCCCAATCCAACCCTCCCTCATCTCCTCCCTGCCCCTCTCTAAGTCCACTGACAGGGGAGGTCCTCCTCCCCTTCCATCTGACCCTAGTTTATCAAGTCTTACCAGGACTGGCTGCAGGCTGCAATGTCCTCCTCTGTGGTCTAGCAAGGTTATTCCTCCCTCGGGGGGAGTTCATGTCAGAGACAGTCCCTTACTAGGGTACCCACTTGGATACTGAGCGGCCATGAACTACATCTGAGCAGGGGTTCTAGGTTATATCCATGCATGGTCCTTGGTTGGAGGGACAGTCTGAGAAAAGACCCCTGTGCCCAGATATATTTGGTCCTTGTAGAGCTCCTGTCCTCTCCAGGTCTTACTAACGCCCCCTTTTTTCATATGATTCCCTGCACTCTGCCCAAGGTTTGGTTATGAGTCTATGGGCTCTAGCAGCCTGAGCAAGCTCTCCTGTGGTTTTTTAGGCTGTCCTATGACGCTCACGGATCCACTATAGACTTCTGTCCTTATATCCTAGTCCCACCTCCTGAAGTCTCATCCCAACTGGTGATTCAATGAGTGTATTTTTTTTTTCTGCAGATGAAGGGATGATGTCAGTTCCCATTCAGGTAATAAGATACCTTCTGACTTCAACGTGGAAGAAATACTGTAAATGCCAGGGCAGAAACCCAAAGCCATCTGCAGAGTCTGGTGGCAGCAACAGCAGCACTCTTGTCGCATAACTTTTTGGAGGGAGCTGACATTTGCTGTGTGCTTTGTTGATGACAGGCCACGCGTTTAGTGTTTGACAGGCATCTCATGTTATATAACAGCCCGTGTTATTGTAGTACTGTGTCCTCTCACTTCACAGAAGCCAACTATGAAGCCATATCCCCCAAAGCCAGGCAGCTGAAAGCTACCCCAGCCAGCATTCAAACCCAGTCTCACTCCAAGGTCCACATGCTTTCCGCTCTACATTTCTGCCTCTGATTTTTTAATATCTGTAATTCCGCCATTAGTGAGACCTTCCCTATAACAGCCTGAAGCCTGTGGACTCTCCCTTGAATTAATAATACAATAATAGCGTGGAGCCTGTGGATGGAAGTCAACTTATAGAGAGTGCTTATGTAGCAGGCAGGAAGCCCTGGCTGTGACCCCCAGCACAGCATAAACTGGACTGGTGACACGCATAAACTCATGGCTCTCATGAGGTAAGAGTGAGGAGCAGAAGTCACAGTCACTCTCTGCTACGTATTGAATGGGGCACATGAGCCTCTGTCGGCAATAATACCAACACTCTGTTGATGAGTAGTTAAATGCTATCTAAGCCCCCAGTGTTCTCAGACCATGAGAATTACACAAGGTGCTCACAGGTCGCTCTGGAACATGTTAGAGAGGACACACTAAGTCAGTTATATGCTTTAGGTGACACGAACACACCATCTTGTTGTCTAGAGTTTGGAATGCCCCTGCTGCCATTTGGGAAGAAATGGTCAAGAAATGGAGAAAGCTGTGGGGTGGGGGAAGACAGGTTCTCCTCAACCCCCATTAGGCCTGTGTTGTTACTGAAGTACAAATGGGATGGGAAAAGCCCTGATCTTTATGATGGCTCTTCTTTGACCTCTTTGACCAGCAGGACAATGCCAATCAGACCTACACGGAAGAATTGTGCTACTTCCTTGTGGATCACAAAGCCCTCAGAGAAAGACCCCCAGGCAACTCTGCTGAGGTGTTCTATGAAAACATCTCTAACAAGGCTGAGAGGCCCAGAGAGTCAGCCATAAGAACAGAGACTGAGTATTCAGTTCTCCGCTTCCCTTCCACCCCTCAGCCCCTACCTTCCACAGAGGACGAATACGAACTTCTTGTGCCTAGCAGATTCCCCCTGCATTCCCCTCAGCGTCCATGGCCACCTACAGCCCCCTTTGAGACTCACTTTTCCCATCTACAGTGATGAAACTAGGTTAGAGTTTGTTTAGCACTGATAGATAAAAGTAGGAGTTGGGGCCTCTAGTTGAAGCGCTCAAGAAGCGCAGAGATCCTCAGTTTATTTCTGCTGGAGGACTTTGGCAGGGCAGACTCTGCAAACCACAAAACCTTTTAGAGTCTGACAATAGCTAACATTTAAAAAATTAGCCAATTGTCTTGAATGTCGCATTGGAAAAAAAAAAGTGACCACCTTTGCTTCTAAGTGGTATTGAAAACACTCTGTGGCAGGAAGGGCTCCAAGCATCTACACCTGGGTGTACCACAAAAAGGCTTTGTTCTTCTCATTAAGTTCCTATGAATGATCCCCACAACTGTGCTCTGCGGCCAGGGGAAGCTAACTCATCATGTTACATGTCCCCAGAGGAAATTCTTTCATCACCAGGAAGTTCCAGCTTAACACCACTTACTAAGGGAACTTGCAGTATGTCTTTTTCTCCCTGGACCTAAGATATGTCCCTTACTGAGTGTCTTTTGTGTCATGGTCCCCAAGGCTTGGAATTTTCTATATAGTTGTTAATATAATTTTAAACTACATTTTCAAGCTTCGAGTTTGCCCTCGTAGTTGTTTTTCTCCTATGGTGCAAGAAATCATCCCCAGAACCTCATCTATGCTAGGCAAGTGACCTCCCACTGAGAGACAGCTCAGACCCCTCCACACAAATCTCAGTAGAATCCTCACAGTATCAGAGACTGTGGAGTAGAAAAGTTTCTGGAGGGCCCCATCAGCTTCTTTTCTGACTGAGAGAAAATTGCTTGCCCAATGTTATATTATTAGCATTAGTGGCAGAACTTTATTCTGTCTTCCATGTCAGTGTTCCTGCTATGTATTGTATGGAATACAGTAAACTTCTCCATAAATAATGGATAAATAAAGATGTCTCCCATGTGAAATGTCCACGTGGAAAAAATAACACACACTCCTGCTCTGTGAGCATCCGTCTAATGGCTTGATTTCTTGTTTTCCGTCATCTTTTCTTTAGAATTTCTGGAATTGTGTCTATACCAAGTTAGCCAACGATGCATAACCTAGTGACTGACCAAACCTGTCCTACTGCCTGTTTTTGTAGATGAAGGTTTCTTGAAACACAGCTGCACTGATTTGTCTACATACTATCTATGGTTGCTCAACCATGTTAAAGTTGATTTGTGACTCAAACCAGAGGCTTCACAAAGCTAAAGATAGCTGTAGTTTAACCCATTCTGGATAATAATTTTGCCAACCTCTGCCCTAAACAATCACAGTAAGAGGACTGCATTTGGTTATTGATACAACTCATTGGGAGTAGATACCAACCAAAATGGCAGGAAAATATTAAACCGCAAATGAGATGAGCAAGACGAAAACAATTGCTAGCAAATGAGACTATTTGTACATTCACACCTGCGTCCTCCAGATGTTGTTTTGTTTACCTCGTGGCCACTGTCCTAATTTTAGGGGTGCTAAAACAGCAAGACATTCGTTGAGATGCACTTAGGATGCACTATGTATTTAAATACTGTTTTGTTTTCAAAGCTGAATAACTTTCTACTTAAAGTTTTCCAAGGCCTTGGAGAGGTAGCTCAGTAGCAGGGTCCTCGCATAACATGTATAAGACACACACACACACAAACAAATGAATAAATAAAATGATACATAATGAAGTAATGATACAAAGCAAAACAGGCCAAGTGCACTTTGAAAGGAAATTCAGTGGCTTGAAATCCTCTGGTGAGTTTGATGAGACATAAGCCAGTTGATCATCTGCAGCTAAAGAGCTGAACAGGCCTTGGTCCCACTGGCTTCCTTCTTCTGCAGACATCTTTCACACAGAAGCCTAGTCTTTGGCCAGAAGTCACTCAGGTTCAAAGGTCATGTTCATGGAGGTGGAAAAGGTACAAGATGTAACACTTGGCCTGTGGGAAACAATGTGGACCAGACCCCGTTCAAATCTCAGTTTCTTTTCTCCCTCTGAGCCTGACCTGCCTACTTGGAGGCTCAGACTATCACACCTGTACATTGAGTGCAAGTGAGAAAGCTCGGAAATTAAAGTATTTACTGGGCAAACCTGACAACCAGGGTTTGATCCTAGGACCCCACAGTGCAAGGACAGAACTGATTTCTGAAAGTCGTCTAACCTACACATACACATATACACCCACAAATTTTAAATGAAATTGAAAAATTAAACCTACTATGTTGTGTATGATATATCAATTAAAAAAAAGTACCAATAAGTAAATTAAAGGAAAAAGTTCTGAGCAAAATGGTTCTGAGAACTGAACTCAGCATACTGTTGAATGTGAAATGCCCCACAGTCCCCGTGCTTAAGCACTTGCTCCCCTGCTGGTGACAGTTTAGGAGGGATACAGAGCCCTTGAGACTATAAACTACATAGCAGATGTGACTCTCTAAGGGGATACAGGGACCTCGATGGTGCTTTCTGCTCTAGTTCTGTCTAAAACCATCTGTTTCCTAATCTGCCAGGGTGAATGCCCTTGTCGCAAGCTCCCACCATGGCAGACTGAGTTGCTCCCACCACCATGCTGTCCTATCATAGTGAACTATGTGTCCCCTGGATCTCTGGGTCAAAATAAGCCTTGCCTCACTCATTGCTTCTGTCAGGTATTTTGACATAGTGAAGAGAAAATGTAGTTCACGTATTTTCATAATACATAAATTACCTCCAATTTTAGAGCAAGTAAAAATTTGTGTCCAAACACTCCCACTGTGCTCAGACTTTGCCCACTGGTATAGATGGGGTGGATGATATTGAGCAGCATGCTTACTGAGGAGCTATTGGTATGGAAGAGCTGCAGAGAAGGGTCGGGGTCATTCTTTGTGGATGGTGTAGTGATTGGTAATTCCCTGTGAGTCAATGGATGCCCCACATACATACACATAAACACATCTCCAACTGGATTTAGTCGATTATCCAGAGAGAGAGAGAGAGAGAGAGAAAGAGAGAGAAAAAGAGAGAGAGAGAGAAGCATGAAGTTGAGTTGGGGGTATGTTAGGGACATATGAGAAAAGTCAAGAGGGTTAATGGGGATTTTAATCATATATGTTCTGAATTCTCGAAAATAAAAACATACTAATGGCAACCCATGGGCTGATGCTGATCCCATTTTCCACACATTTCAAGATTTCTGATGAAATTCTGCAGTTTTGCAGGAAGTACACATGAACAAAGATCCGTCCGTGTTCAACACAGGTCCGTGTGTGTGTGTGTGTGTGTGTGTGTGTGTGTGTGTGTGTATGAGCAATGTGCTGTTCCAGGAAGTTGGTAATGCAGCTCCTCACTTAAACAATCCAAGTTCTTGAGAAAGACACTGAGGCTGAGTTTCTAATTTACTCTTTAAGTCACAACTATAATGAGAAATGCCCCTCCCCTGTACAGGGCTTCAAAGCAGTATACAGACAAAATGGAGAGGCCCACAGTGCAAACTACCCCAGGGCAGGCTTTGTGGTTTCCGCTCACATTCATATTAGCACCTATAAATAAACTCCTATTCTTTGAATCAACTCGTATCTAAAAAAAGAAGAGAGAAATCGGAAAGGGGCAAAAACAAGGCAGGAAAATGAACTGCTGACAAGGTCAAATGCTGACATGATCAGGACAGCCTGGGGACTCTTAAATATCTTTGGGTGGAGGACATAGAGAGGGACAGAATGGAAGGCTTGAGGGGAACAGATGGAAGGACATGGGAGTGGGGAACAGGATGGAAGGCGGGGGGCGGGGGGCGACAGTTGCCATGGCCAGGTCACAGAGGAGCCTGTAGAAAGTTTCTCTCTTGTTGAAAGTGCTTGGCTTTTTCCACACCTAGCCTCTGAAGTTCACAAAGTTGTCTTAATCTGAGGATACATTGGTTCTGCCAACTATTATATGGATCTATAAAAATCTATCCTATTTTCCCAGAAGCTCTTTTTTCAATGTCTGAAGAAATGCCACAGGATCGGTTTCATTTGTTTTCTACAGTCTGATGGCTACATCTCTCAATTCATTCCTTTCCTTATCACTACTTCTTGCAGATTCTGAGGCCAACTAAGGATGACCTGAGTATGCCCTCAGGGCACCCATCAGGATGGTAACCACTCACCATGGGTGATTATCCAGTGGGCTGAGCTTTGTTCTCTCTCTTTCTCTCTCTTTCTCTTTCTCTCTTTCTCTCTCTCTCCCTCTCCCTTTCCCTCTCCCCCCACTCTCCAGGCTTTGACTTCCAGCTCTAAACTGTGGAGCTGCCTTCTGATATTGAGGATCTATGTCAAC
Organism: Psammomys obesus; assembly: GCF_907164565.1. NCBI lineage: Eukaryota > Metazoa > Chordata > Mammalia > Rodentia > Muridae > Psammomys > Psammomys obesus. The sequence continues at coordinate 90,838 of NW_026585689.1, forward strand.
AGGCACAAACCCAGAAAAGACATTAAAGAATGTACAGAATAAGGAGAGCAACAACAGTGCCCTATACTTTCTTTAATAATGAGAGAGAAAGGAAGACAGGGATACTGCTCCCACTGCCTGTGTAGGAATCACACTCCAAATACATTGAGAGTTCATGTCAAGGATCCACATCTAAAAGGAAAAAAATGCTGGAGATGTGGTTCAGTGGTACAATGCTTGTCTGGCATTCATGTGGTCTTAGATTCAATCCCAAGTGCAGCAAAGAAACAAACATAAATTGTGTTAACTTTATTATAAGAAACAAATGGGCAAGCCGGGCATAATGGGGCACATCTTTAATCCCAGCACTCAGGAGGCAGAGGCAGGTGGATGTCTGTGAGTTCAAGGCCAGCCTGGTCTACAGAGTGAGTTCCAGGACTCTCATATAGTACTGTTAAGTGGAGAAACACTGTCTTGAAAAATAGAACAAAACCAAAGGACAAACGTGTTTATTCATATTTCTCCAGTGCTTTTGGGTCAGCTTGGGTCTACTTCTCACACAAAGTCTTCTCCAACAAGACTTCACTGACCACTTTTTCCCCTGAACACTCACCACCTTACAGTTTGTATTATTTACAGTTAAACCTGGCTATTTTTTTTCTCTGCTGTTTCCTGTTTCATACCTGCTAATAACATTAGCAACTTCTTTTACTGTCTTCTTTACTGGTATCAGCTATGCATGGGCAAAAACACATCACACACACACACACACACACACACACACACACACATCTACAGGTGGCTAGAGAGATGCCTCAGTGACCGAAGTGCTCTGCTCGCTACCCTTGCAGAGAACCCGGGGTCAGTCCCAGAACCATCGTGGCATTCACAACTGCCTATAACTACAGAAACAGGAGATCTGATGTCTGATCTCCTCGGACTCCAGTGCACAGGTGGTGCATATACATACACTCAAGAATAGACCAATAAAATTAAATAAGTACATTTAAAAGATAAAAATATAGAGGGAACAAAATTAAATTGCAAAGCTAAAGAGAGTTGGACAGATGTTAGAAATTTTGTTGAAAATAGGACAAGTATTCTATCCATAACCAAATGACTTCCTGAAAGCAAAAGTTTTTTCACCCCACATTCTTCAACTATTTCACAGACATTTGTTAAAACTTTATGATGACCCAGGCATTCCTATCATTAAGCTGTGTCGTGGCCACAAAACTCGTCTTCTATAACAAAACAGTATATGTGTGCATGAAATTGTTTTTGTCAAACATCTCTGTATGCTTTAAGTTTCCTATAATGTATTGTGCCCAAAAATCAAACCTTGAAAATTCTTCTCTATGTTCAAGTGGTCAAAATCAGAACTAAAGTATTTACACGTCAATACTTCCCAAAAGAACAGGGGACAAAACCAAACCCCATCCCTAGACACAAACAGACCCATCCAGACCCATCCAAGAAGCAATTAATGGGACCGAAAGTTATCTTTGACATAGGGTTTCAGTCCCACCGTGACAAAGAAAGCATGGTGGTGTTAACAGCAGCAAGAGCTTGGCAGGGGATTCCACATTATGGAGGACTGGGAAGTAGAGAATGAAACTTGGACCAAGTGGACTGGGCTATCACCTTCAAACGATTTCCTCTAGCAGTTTCCTTATGCCAGGGAGCCCTCCTCCCTCAAAGGTTATACTGCCTCCAAACAGTATCACTCACTGGGAAACAAGTGTTTAACACATAAGCCTGAGGGGGACATTGCAGACTGATACTGTAGCACTGTACCTAAGGACTACAGAGATAGAGGAAAGGGGCAGATCCCTCCTACTCTCCCTGGAAACGAGAGGAGGACATAGCTGACCCCACCCCAACCTGGTCCAACCTGGCTTCACCTTATTCACTCCATGCACACAATCACTTCTCTCTCCCTTTTCTGCAAGAAAATGCCTACCTAACACATGGCCTTGGAGAGGGAAGACCTGAGAGGCAAATGAGAAGACAACACAGTTACAAAAATAATTTATTGTGTTTTTATATCATTATCTATTAAAATTCATCACTACTTTAAAAAAGTACAGCCACACCGAGGTTCACTGTTAACATGTTAAAAAATAATAATAATAAAGGGGAAGAAGAAAAATCCACGTGTTTCAGTAGTTTAAGGAACTATCCTGAAAATGAAACAATAAATAACAGTATAGCAGTTCCTATCACTACAGTAGGTGCAGTTAAATAAGAAAGCAAATTCAGGATGTTTGGAACCTCATGTCCTAAGGCAAGCTTATACTTGACACAGTCATACACAGAGGCCTGCCATGGTGACCTGCATTCACAGCTAATCTATCTGCGTTATCAGGCTGGAGAATTTCTCATTATACAACAATGAAACTCTCCTAGAAAATTTCCAGGAAGGCAATATCCTCAACAAAATAAATATTCTGGTCCCTCATGACAATCTATAGCCACAGGTGACTGATACAGTCACTAACTTCCTCCTGGCATGCCACTTTTGGCAGTTTCAAAAGTACAGAGACTCTCTGCTGAGTACGCATCATCCGCAGTACGACACATGTGTGACACCTCAAGAATCCGTGTCCTACAGGAAGACTGCTGACACTGTGCAATGGAAAGCCAGTGTGTGATATCAGTAGCAGAAAGGTAAACAGTCTTTGATGGCTTTTATAGTAATAACATTAATAACCCACATGGATGGCAATCTTAAAGGATGGCAGCCTATCCAAAACTCACAGACATACGTTAAAAAAAAAAAAAAAAAAGACATGGAGTCATCTCCGGAACAATGAAGAGATGAGAAAAAATTAGAAAATCTGTACACCTAAAGAAACTAATCAAGAAGGAGGACTCTGGCTAAAATGTTCAATCCCCATTCAGAAAGGCAAAGAGAACGGACTTCAGAAGAAGGAGAAAACAGGGAACAAGTCAGGAGCCTACCACAGAGGGTCTCTGAAAGGCTTTACTCTGCAGGGTATCAAAGCAGATGCTGGGACCTATGGCCAACCTTTGGGGAGAGTGCAGGGAATCTTAGGAAAGAAGTCAGAGATAGTAAGACCTGGAGAGGACAGAAGCTCCACAAGGACAGCAACAGAACCAAAAAATCTGGGCACAGGGGTCTTTTCTGAGACTGATACTCCAACCAAGGACCATGAATAGAGATAAACTAGAACCACTGCACAGATGTAGCCCATGGCAGCTCAGTCTCCAAGTGTGTTCCCTAGTAAGGGGAATAGGGACTATTGCTGACATGAACTCAGAGGCTAACTCTTTGATCACTTCCCCCTGAAGGGGGAGCAGCCTTACCAGACCACAGAGGAAGACAATGCAGCCACTCCTGATGAGACCTAATAGACTAGGATCAGAAGGAAGGAGAAGAAGATCTCTCCTATCAGTGGACTTGGGGAGGGGCATGCATGGAGGAGGGGGAGGGAGGGTGGGATTGGAAGGAGAGGAGAGAGGGAGCTACAGGGGGATAGAAAGTGAATAAAGTGTAATTAATAAAAATTTTTAAAAAATAGAAAAAAAAAGACAAGTTGGTCCCATTTCTATATGTAACATGTTGGTAATATGTCACTTTGCTGAGTTCAGTTGTCCATCCACTCAAGTATAGGTGCTAGAAGCAGATGAAGAGCTACTCTTGGAACTGCCTTCCCCTACCTTCCACCCTGGCTTAAAAGTCAGTCAAATATGATTGGGGGTGGGGAGGGGCTTCAGTGAACAATTGGTTGGTTCTCCCTCCCTGCCTTGACTAGCTGCTTCTCCTCGACCCATCAGCACGGGCTGACAGAACCTACCTAAAACAAAGCCTGGTATATCTTTGCACTACAGGAAAAACATCTGTGTGCTGACAGCAGCAGCCAGTGCTTCCAAGACAGCAGGAACCTCACACTGTGGGATCTTTGACCTGCCCCAGACCTCCTCTAGCTCCTGATCCTGGCTCGGACAGGATGAACTGCCCTTCTGCAGTTGGAGAGACTTCATATCTGTGGAACCAGACTTCATATCTGTGCCGAATCAGTAGGAAGACTGTCTCCTCCTTCTGGTCCCTTCATTCTAGAAAGAAAGCAAAGGCAAACCAAAGTCACTGCGTGCTTAGTTTTATAACTGTCAACTTGATCCAAACTGGAGTCACGTGAGCAAAGAAAGTCAGTGAGGGATTGCCTAGATCAGGTTGGCCCATGGGCATGTCTGTGCAGGAATGTGTTGACTGCTTTCATGGATGGGAGAAAACTCAGTCTGAAATTGGGCAGCACCATTCCCCAGCCTGACTCCCTGGACTGTGTAAGAGTAGAGAAAACAGCCAAGCACGAAGCACGGGGCACTCATTTCCCCCTGGCTCTTGGCTGTGGTTTCAATGTGACTAGAAACTTCAAGTTCCTGCCACCCTGAGTTTCCTGCAGACAAACTGGAACAACCTGAGATTGTGTTCTAGCACAGCAACAGAAGTGAAAATAGGGAAGTCGCTGATTTTCAAAAGCCAGAATTATTTGGAACATTTGTGTTTAGATATGGTTCTCACTGAGCCTGAGGATATAATCTTAAATCGAACTGGAATCACCAGCATTTCTGAAGAGAAAAGCTTTACTCTTCACATGCACACACAAACATACACACCCATATATGCTGATGTGCATACCTGCTGGCTACTCCTCAAAAGACAAATAACGTGTTTGTTGGTTGCTCATTTATTTTGGTCTGAATCTTGCTAAACATGTTGATGTGGCCTTTTGGCTAACGAGGGCATTTTGACATTTGACCGTTCTTTGTACTTTAACTATGTCGAGTACAAAGTCACCTGCCCCAGTTCGTTCACCTGTCACTCCAGGTCCTTTGCTCCCTCTACTCACCATAGAGCAGGAGAGATTCTGGGTCGAGCCCGAGCCTCTCACAACTCGATACATTCTTATCGTGAAAATTCTGTCGCATAATGCCGAGCACCAGCTCTTCACTTAGCATGTGCTTCATAAAGCCGTCATCATCCGATGGAACTCCAAACAGCAAGTGATAGGTCACCGTGGCATTTTCAAGACTGAAAGCCAAACCATTAAAGTAGACAGACAGACGTAAGGAGGAAGCAGAACCATATTGGAACTCAGAAACCAGTTTCAACATTAGTGCTTCTTTGGCTCCACATCTTCCTGTAACCGGCTTCAGAGGGTACACTAACCTAGGGGCATGCACTCTCCTAGAGCCCTCCTCCTCAGCCCATCACACACCCACCACCAACTGTTCTTGCTTTCGGGGCCCACTGAGAGTGGCCGTTGAAAGGAAAGGACACAACCCAACTATCATAAAGACAGACTGAGACTTGGCATGGAACCCATCTAATAGCCTTTCATCCTGTATGGCGAGCCCGGAAGGTCTGCCTCTATTCCCATCTCCACGTTTTCAGTGCTGACACCATGTGTTCTCATCAGGGCTGGTCAGTTTAACGAGTTCTTTTAAACTGTTTACAGAAACACACACACACACACACTTTGATCATACCCTCCCCTACGTTTAACCAGTTAACCTATAAAAATGGTTGTGGTCTGGCTCAAGGCTTCTTACCCTAAGCTAGCTCTCAACTTGATCTCCCAGAAAATGCCCTGTGTACCAGCAACGAATCATACTTCCTATGTTTGAGAGGTTACTCTCCATGTCCACTCCCAGAGCTCCCTAAGGCATGATGACCAATTTTTTAGGCTCTTGGTAAGGAAACATAAGGAATTTTCAACCCTGAAGAGGCCCTAACCCTTTTATCTTCAGGACACATTTTTCTAACTTTTTATAGTGAAAATAATTATAGGTCTATCCTTAATTAGTAACTTTAGATGCTACCCTTTAGATGCTACCTCAACGTTTAATTTTTCACAGGTATTATATTGGTTTGGTCAAGATGACCCACATTAGACTCAGCAATAAAAAGAAAAGAAAAGAAATTTAACAGGAGCTCACATCAGAGAGATGCTTCTAGGGAGAGATTTATAGCCACAACAGTCTGCAATTAATCAGGCCAGTGCACTGCTAAGGATAGGCAAAGAGCTCCCCCTTGCGGCCAGATGTCATAATAGCTAATGACTGTATGCTTTATACTGCTGGGATGACTCAGTTTGTCAACTCTCCCATATACCAAAGAAGCGTGCCAAGCCCTGAGGGCCAAATAAATAACAGAGTAAATTTAGACGCTGACAAGACCCAGTTACCAGGATGCCAGTCAAGGCAGTGTTAAAAGCCCATCTTCGAGCTCTAATCTAGCTAGCCTAGTTTGTGGGCGTTGTTAATTGGCCCCTAGCTGTGCACCCGCCGGCAGGAAGCAATCCTGCATGATCACTGGTAAGGATTTGGGCTAACTGATGAAACAGCCCTGGGTGAGCTTTCAGAAGATGAGTCTGGAAGCTAAGTGAGAGTATCAAGCTGCCTGACTGAGGCTGAGTGCCCCTTCCATGCCTGTCCCTCCTGTCTGCTGCCACCACCCCAGTCTCCCTCGGTAAGTTTATAGAAGACAAAATTGGAGAGAAGGCGTTTATCTATGAGCTTTCCATCAGTGGAGGGGGCTAGCAACTGATGCAGCAAGAGGTACTTTCAGATACTGCTGGGCCAGTCCTAGACAGAGGCCAGGACCTCTCTGTAGACACAAACGCATGTCCCATGTGCCAGGGATAGGGATATCTTTTCACTAGGGTTGATTTTTTGAAAAAAATCTATGTAAAGTTTAAAAAGAAAAGAGAAGAGGGGCTGGGATGTTATTCAGTTGGTGGATTGTTTGCGTAACATGCAAGAAACCCTGCATTCAAGCCCCAACACACAGAAAATCTGACATGATGGCACATGCTTGAAATCCCAGCATGTAGAGGCAGGGCAATCCAAAGTTCAAGGTCAGCCTTGGTTACTTGGGTTCGAGGTCAGCTGGGCTATGTGAGACACTTTCTCAACAACAACAAAACAAAGACATAACTTCTTTACACTAAAGTCCTTGGGATTTTCTTTTAGAAAATGCTTTAAATCTCCCTCCCTCCTTCCCTCTCTCTCTTCTCTTTGTGTGTGTGTGTGTGTGTGTGTGTGTGTGTCTGTGTGTGTGTCTGTCTGTCTCCCATCCTCTACGGGGAAGTAGGAATGTTAGATCCCCTGAAGCTGCAGCTGGTAAGTGAGCTGCCAATTGGGAGATGAACACAGGTCCCCTAGAAGAACAGGAGGTTTTCTCAACAGCTCAGCCACCTCCCCAACCCCACCGCTAATAATTAAAAAAAAAAAAAAAATCTTCAACAAATGGTGCTGGTCTAACTGGATGTCTACATGTAGAAAAATGCAAATAGACCCAGATCTTTCACCTTGTGCAAAACTAAAGTCCAAGTGGATCAAAGACCTCAACATAAAACCAGACATACTAAATCTCTTACAACAGCCTACAGACAAGCAAAGGAACTTCACCAACCCTATATCTGACAGAGGGTTAATATCTACAATATATAAAGAACTGAAGAGTTTAAACACCAACAAACCAAGTAATCCAATTAAAAAATGGGGTACAGAGCTAAACAGAGAATTCTTTACAGAAGAATCGAATGGCAGAGAAATGCTTAAAGAAATGTTCAGCATCCTTAGTCATTTGGGAAATGCAAATCAAAAAGACCCTGAGATTTCGCCTTATACCCATCAGAATGGCTAAGATCAAAGACTCAAGTGACAACACATGCTGGAGAGGTTGTGGAGAATTGGGAACCCTTTTCCATTGCTGATGGGAATGTGAACTTCTACAACCACTTTGGAAATCAATCTGGGGCTTTCTCAGAAAATTAAGAATAGTGCTTCCTCAAGATCCAGCTATACCACTCCTAGGCATATACTTAAAAGATGCCCCACCATTCAATAAGGAAATTTATTCAACTATGTTCATAGCAGTTTTATTTGTAATAGCCAGAATCTGGAAACAATCTAGATGCCCCTCAACCGAAGAATGGATACAGAAATTGTAGTACCTTTACACAATGGAATACTACTTGGCAATTAAAAACAAGGAAATCATGAAATTTACAGGCAAATGGTGGGAACTAGAAAAGATCATCCTGAGTGAGGTAACCCAGAAGCAGAAAGACACATATGATATATACTCACTTATAAGTGGATATTAGCCATATAATATAAGATAAACATACTAAAATCTATAGTCTTTACGAAGCTAAAAAAAACAAGGAGGACCCTAGGGAAGATGCTTAATCCTCATTCAGAAGGGAAAAAAAGGATAGGCATTGAAAGTAAGAGAAGACAAGGAACAGGACAGGAGCCTTCCACAGAGGACCTCTGAAAGACTCTAACTATTAGGGTATCAAATAAGAGACTGAGAATCATGGCCATACTTTGGGCAGAGTGCTGGAATCCTTATGGAAGAAGAGGGAAATAGAAAGACCTGGAGGGAACAGGAGCTCCACAAAGAGAACAACAGAGGCAAAATACCTGGGCCCAGAGGGGCCTGCAGAGACTGATACTCCAACCATGGACTGTGCTTGGAGAGGACAAAGGAAGGAAGCCCATTGGCTACTCAGTTTCCAAGTGGGTTCCTTAGTAAGGGGCTGTCTCTGACATGAACTCAGTGGTGGGTTCTTTGATCACCTCCTCCTGGAAGGTGCAGCCTTGCCAGGCTAGAGAGGAAGATGATGCAGCCAGCCTTGATGAGACCTGATAAGCTAGGGTCAGATAGAAGGGGAGGAGGTCCTTCCCTATCAGGGGACTAGGGAAAGGGCATGAGGGAGAAGATGAGGAAGGGGGCTGCAGTGGGGATACAAAATTAATAAATTATAATTAATAAATACATAAATAAAATTAAATTTAAAAAAAAACCCTAAGCCTTGGCCTGATTTCTAGATCTGTTTCGCTCAGTTTTCTGAAGGGTTTCTCAGTGTCTACTCTCACCTGTTAAATACTAATCCCAGACCCTTTATGTCCATAGTATAATGACAGATTCTCGGAAAGATCCAAAAGTCTCTGAGGTGGAAGGAATCATTCCTGCCTCAACTCTACTGCAATCTTTAAATTGAAAGACGGGTCAAGGGGATGGAGCAAAGCATGGGAGGTCCAGCTATGCAATTCTCCCTTTCCTACATCCATTTTTGTGCTGGTGACTTACGATTAAAGGTAGTAGGGTCACCACTGTGCAGCATGTGCTTACAGAGACATATGAACAAGAAGGAGGGCTGCATCAGACTTCACATCCTTTCTAATCCTGTCTCATCAGGTCACTGCTGGCGTTCCAGGCTCCTCTCTCAGATCTGCTGGTATTATGGCTCAAGATAGAACACTGACTTTGATGGCCACCTCCCAGTGACTCCCAGGAACCACTGACAGTAAGGCTTTGTCGCATAAATCTTGTTCAAAATACCTCCAGAGATCTCAGTGATATAAAATAATAATTAATTAAACGACTCCTTCACAAGAAAACACACACAAGTGCATGGGTCTAAATCTTCAAACTATTAAGCCTTTTATGAAATTAGAAAGAAAAAGTATATATGGACACTGTGTGTAGTAAACCTGTGCACAGAAAAAATCAAGGCAAACTGCTAGGACTGTGAATTTTATGGGGGCGACTGTACTAAGTCATTGGGGATAACACTAAAGAAAGGAGGCAGAAGATAGACTTGGCTGGCAGGTGTGTCTTTACGTCCTTAATGTTATATGAGGAGAGTAAAGGCCTAAATCACTATTGCAGCACATGAATCATGCCACTTCCGGCACATCACTCTCTGAGATTTATGTCTATTTCTGCCCTTAATTTATTTCTATTGTTAAATAGAAATATCTCTCTTGGACAGGCTTTTCCTCCCTGTGTATGACCTTAATTGAATCATATAATTAGTTTGTGATTTTTTTTTTCTGATTTGTGAGCTATTAGTTGAGCTATGCAGTTTCCAGGCTCTAGTCCATCCAGGCTGTGATATCTACTAGCAAGCCCTTTCTAGCTCCAAGACTCAGGGAAATCACTGTGGGCAAATGGAGGTGAGCTGGGCAGGTGGCTGGGTGACCTTCTGAGAAAGATAGCAAGACGTAAAGCTCCATGCTCTTACCTGAAGTCCATGATATCAGCAGAAGTAAAAAAACGACCCAAAGCTGGTGACTGTCTATACATGTCCGTGAGCTAAACACACAGCAAAAAAACAAACAAACAAAACAAAACAAAAAAAAAAAAAAAACACATGTCACTGAGGATCATCTTACATAGCACCTCCAGAAGCAAACGACTTCAGGACAAAGAAGATTCCACTCTAGATAGATTCCACTCTAGATAGCCTCGTCTGGGGCCCTGAGAGCAAGAAGGGCAAGTTGACCACAAATCAAAGCTCAAGTAAAGACTCAAGTGAGTTCTAAATGGTCCAAGTAGTAGAGTCTCACTGTCAGCCAGCCATGTGTCTATAATCCCAACATTTGAAAGCCAGATTGCCCATGAGTTCAAGGTTAGTCTGTTCTTCATAGTGAGTTTTAGGTCAGCCAAGGCTACATAGTGAGACTTTGTAAAAAAAAAAAAAAATTTAAAATGGGCTCATTGATGAGGTTCAAGGGACTCAAAGGCAATTCGCAACTTCACTTATGAGTTGAGCTGACACTTGGTAAGCTTAGTGGTCCTTTGAACAGTGATCCTCAGCAGGAGCCCATAGAGGCAACACCAACCTTTGGGTAGAGGAAATAAATGGTGGAGGAGTAAGCTCAGCACAAGCCACTCAGCACCAGGACCATCACCCCTTTCTCTTTTCTGGAGAAGGTTATTGTTAGTAGAAATATCTACCCTGAGTGTCCAATCCAGGACTTCCCCGGTCAAAGGAACAAAATGATGGAGTTGCAAAGATACAGAGGCTTTGCAGTAAAAATTGTATGCATCCTGAAAAATGATAACACCATATCTCTACCACCTAGGCTTCATGCTTTCACATTTTTCTATGCAGCAGCTTTGTAGTCTGTGATGGGGTTATTTCCTAGTAAATCAATCCATAGATGGAAATTATCAAAAGTCAAAAGTATACAAATGAGGGAGTAAAGATAGGTAGAGGCCACAAAATCAAACAGGCCTATAAGATTGGGCAAATGAATCTTTAAGAGGATCCTTAAAGATCCTCTTAAAGGGAGGCTCTAATAACACACATGTGAAGATGGAAGGGGGAATTCTAGGGGCAGAATAGTACAGCAATGATGGTAGGAGAAAGCAGCTGGTGGGGAACACAGGACAAAACTACATATATGAAAATATCATAAGGAAACCTGTTACTTTGTATGCTAATTAAAAATGCATTTAATCCTTGTGAAGCTCCTGTCTTCTCCAGATCTTACTATTTCCCACTTCTTTCATAAGATTCCCTGAAGGACAGGAGGTCCACAAGGAGAACAACAGAACTAACAAATTTGAACACAGGGGTCTTTCCTGAGACTCATACTCCAACCAAGTACCATGCATGGAAATAACCTGGAACCCCTGCACGGATGTAGCCCATGGCAGCTCAGTGTCCAAGTGGGTTCCCTAGTAATGAGAACAGAGACTGCTTCTGACATGAACTGATTGGCCTGCTCTTTGATCACCAACGCCTGAGGGGAGAGCAGCCTTACCAGGTCACAGAGGAAGACAATGCAGCCACTTCTGATGAGACCTAATAGACTAGGATCAGTAGGAAGAAAAAGAAACCCTCCCCTACCAGTGGACTTGGGGAGGGGCATACGTGAGGAAGGGGGAGGAAGATAGGGATTGAGAGGGGAGGAGGGAGGGAACTAGAGGGGGGATATAAAGTAAATAAAGTGTAATTAAAAATAAATTAAATTAAAATTTAAAAAAAGAAAAAATGCATTTAATCTGTTAGAAGAAAAAATGGGGAAGAGCCTTGAACTCATTGGCACAAAAGACAATTTCCTGAAATTAGGAAAAGATCTTCACCAACCCTATATCTGACAGAGGGCTAATATCCACAATACATAAAGAACTGAAGAGGTTAAACACCAACAAACCAAGTAATCCAATATAAAAAATGGGGTACAGAGCTAAACAGAAAATTCTCTATAGAAGAATATTGAATGGCAGAGAAACACTTTAAAGAAATGTTCAATGTCCTTAGTCATCAGGGAGATGCAAATCAAAATAACCCTGAGATTTCACCTGGCATACATCAGAATAGCTAAGATCAAAACCTCAAGTGACAATACACGCTGGAGAGGTTGTAGAGAAAGGGGAACCCTCCTCCATTGCTTGTGGGAATGTCAACTTGTACAACCGCTTTGGAAATCAATCTGGCACTTTCTCAATTAGAAATAGTGCTTCCTCAAGATCCAGCTATACTACTCCTGGGCATATATCCAAAATATACTCAAGTACACAACAAGGACATTTGCTCAACCATGTTCATAGCAGCTTTATGTGTAACAGCCAAAACCTGGAAACAACCCAGATGCCCCTCAACCAAGGAATGGATACAGAAATTGTGGTAGTTTTACACAATGGATACTACTCAGCAATTAAAAACAAGGAAATCATGAACTTTGCAGGCAAATGGTGGGATCTAGAAAAGATCATTCTGAGTGAAGTATCCCAGAAGCACAAAGACACACATGGTATATACTCACTTATAAGTGGATATTAGACATACAATATACGATAGACATACTAAAATCTGTACACCTAAAGAAGCTAAGCAAGAAGGAGGACCCAAGGTAAGATGATCAATCCTCACTCAGAAAGGCAAATGGGGTAGACATTGGAAGAGGGAGAAAACAGGAAACAAGACAGGATCCTATCACAGAGGGCCTCTGAGAGACTATCCAGCAGCATATCAAAGCAGATGCTGAGGTTCATAGCCAAACTTCTGGCAGGATGCAGGGAATCTTATGAAAGAAGGAAATAGAAATACCTGGAGGGGACAGGAGCTCCACAAGGAGAGCAACAGAACCAAAAAATTCTGGGTCCAGGGGTCTTTTCTGAGACTGATACTCAAACCAAGGACCATGCATGGAGATAACCTAGAACCCTTGCACAGATGTAGTCCATGGCAGCTCAGTCTCCAAGTGTGTTCCCTAGTAAGGGGAATAGGGACTATCTCTGACATGAACTCAGAGGCTAACTCTTTGATCACCTCCCCCTGAGGGGTGAGCAGCCTTACCAGGCCACAGAGAAAGACAATGCAGCCAGTGCTGATGAGACCAGATAGGCTAGGGTCAGAGGGAAGAGGAGGAGGACCTACCCTATCAGTGGACTTGGAGAGGGACATGGGAGGAGATAAGGAAGGAAGGGTAGGATTGGGAGGGAATGAGTGAGGGGGCTATAGCTGGGATACAAAGTGAATAAACTGTAATTAATATTAAAAAGTTAAAATTAAGAAAACCACCCAGTTATGAAGCAAAAAAAAAAAAATGTATTTAATGTGTCTGACATTCTCATGGTGGCCTAGCCCAGTCTACTTTAAAAATGCCCAAAACACTTTCTTTCATTAGCCCACAATTGGGAGGACCCATCTAACATGAAGCCTATTTTAAAATAAGGTGCTACACTCATTAAATTTGTCTAAATATTGTCCTCAAAGCCAAAACCAGAAAGGCTGAATACATGTGCTTTCACACAACCAAAACTCTGGAAAGCATAAGTTAAGAATTGACAACATTCTTTATCCATTCCTTGGTACTAACCATCATCCTGACACTGGTGTGTATCCTTTCTTCGCCTACATTTAGAAAATACTACTTCTTTATAGAATCACAATGTTACTTATGTTTTCATTCAAATAAAAGGTATTCTATTCTACAGAATCCTCTAAGAGCTGTTCTTTTTCCCCCCTCTTCAGATACTGTCTTGTTCAGGCTGGTCTGAAACTCCAGTATCTTCCTGCCTCAGACTCCTGGGTAGCTAAGACCATTGATGTGTACCATTCTGCCAAAATTAATACTTGCTTTTTTTACTGAAAATTAAATTTGAGATGTTTGCCAGATACATCTTGGGGCCCTTCAGTCCAGCTCCTGCATAGACTATATTACATCATTACATGAGCCTATCCATTTCCCACTGATGGCCATGTGCCTTCCTTCCATGTTGTCTCTATCATAAACTTTGCTGGTGAAATTGTTACTCCCAACCATTTCTATGCACCGTTTTGTTCTTTTGAGAATCTTCCTGGGGTACATGGCAAGAAATCAAATTACTGGTCCAAAGGCAGGTACACCTTCAACTTAACTCATTCTTGCTGAACATTCTCCATGTTCCTCTTCTCCCTGAGATCACACCTGTTCCATTCTCCATATTCTTAACAGAGTTAAAAACTTTTTCCAATATAGAGGATGTAGAATCATGTCTCACATTGTGTATGTTGCCTTTCATGCTAGAGGTGGAGCACCTGCTCTTCCATGTGTTCGGTTCTTTGGGACCTCTCACCTCTGAGTCATCTGTTATTTCTTTATCTTTTTGGAGTGGTTAGTTTTATTTTCAGGCACTAACTATTGGTTCTTTGTGGCAATACCTTTTTCCAGGCCCTAAACATTATTTTTATTTTTCTGTACATTTTGTCAACATGTCTGTACACACAGGGCACATGTGCTTGGCAGCACCTGCCTGTAATCACGGTGCTGGGGAAGCAGGGCCAGCAGGACCCTTGAGGCACACCTAGTGAGCCAACCTAGACACCCAGGAGTTCTCTGAGTCCCTGTGAGAAACTATCTCAAAAATAAAGTGGAAAGCAATTGAAGAATGTCAACCTCTGGTCTCCACATGTGCACACGTGTGTGTGTGTACACACACACACACACACACACACAAAATCCCAACAACACTGCATGTAACTCAAAACGACATATAACATGGTTTTGTAACTATCTGATTGCTCCCTCTACTTTGATTATGAGCCCCAAAGCAGGTACTATGTAGGCCTGACACTTGGCATCATAGCTCATTAAGAAATAGAAGCTGGGTGAGATACAGGACCAGAATGTGTGAAGAAACACTGTCTTTTGGGATGCACACAGCTGGAGGCCAGGCCAGGCTAATTCCACTTGCTGGCTTCGCAGCACACCAGATGCATTCATGAGCATCTTCTGCTGCTAACATTCAGATAAATGAAGCAGTGTACTCTACAGCTCTTTGCCAACTGTCCGAACAGAACTCATGACCCAATGGTAAGACACCTCCATAGACAATACATGAAATATAATCACCCTTTCAGTGAGCAAGTGTTGCAATTCCTCTTCATTAGCACACTCCTCTGGAATCTTGAGCATGATAAAGAATGTCTTGTTTGATGATAACTCGAGTATTTCATTTTCATCTTCATCGATGTAAGTCACTGAAGAGATTCAGGGGATAAAAATAAAGGTAAGTACAAGCATAAAGTATTGAATTTAATAAATTCAAATGCGGTGGTGCATACCTGTGATCCCAGAACAGAAGCAGGGGAATCACTTTAAATTCCAGGCCAGCTTAATCTACATAGTACCCATGATTTCAAAGTGAGATCAGCTCTCAAAATATATAAAGCAAGCAAAGGTATTTGTACTGTTGGCTTCTAAAACTAAACATAACTATCAGTATTCATGAAAGCTAAAGCTTGGGTACAGTCAGTAGGTACAAGCAAAAAATACTGTCTTTGCTTAGCAAAATAGAATAAAAGAGATGCAGTTGCCTTCACTGTGATAAATGCTTCATTAGAAGAAAGAACGAAACAAAAAAGAAAAAAGAAAAAAACATGAACTTGTTTGCTTGTTTGATAAAATGAACCTGAAAGTTATCTAGGCACCCAGGCATCAGGATAGATGCTAGAAGACAGTATGGACACATACAGAAAGTAATCACAAGCAGCCGCAGTGAGCCACCTTCCAGTTCAGTGCTGTCAAAGACCATGAAGAGAAAGTGGTATCATGGACAAGAATGGAGGTGAGTCCAGAAAATGAGGTATGAATCCATGACGCTAAGTATTCCAAGAGACAGGGCATGAGCATGAAGTCATCCCTCCAGCCTGCCTCCCACAGGAGAGGGATGTTGACATACTCTGTTTGCAGAAGGGAAACCAAACTTCACTTGGAGCCCCAGGCCTGCAGAGCAACACCTAGGACAATGAGCTCAGTGTGGCTTGTGTTCTAATGACTAGAGCTAATTGATTTTTAAAGAGTTTAGAGCTGGAGGAAAGAAGGAAAACCACACAAAGCCAGGAGCCAGGAGCCAGGAGCCAGACACTGCATTGGCATGCTTATTACAGCTCTTCTGGCCCCACTCCAGCTTCCCCGGTTTGCCCCACACAGGGGGCCACCTCACCTGCCCTGTGAAAAGCGTGGGCTGTGGAACTAAGTGTTCTCAGACTTCCCCCTCAAATTCTATGTGTCATACGTAACCACTTCTGCCTCTTTTACTGGACTTTGGAAAGCCATCCTGGAATGAATTCAATGTTTGTGATAGAAGTGCAGATAAACTGCAGGGCTGCTCTGTCTTAAAAATCTGGGTGGAGAGCAATTGAAGAGGACACCTGTTGTCAACCTGTGGCCTCTACATGTACATGCATACACACACACATAAACACACACATACATACACAAATGAACATTTTCAACAATGTTACTCAACTGTTAAACCCTGTGAACTACAATAGTGACCAGTACGGCAAAATATGCCCATGGATGCAACAGATCTAATATGTTATGGGAGTGACCAACTATTCTCTGATTAGATTTAAGGCTCACTGAGTTTCTCCACTGGAAAACAAAAAAACAAAAAAACAAAAAAACAAAAACCCAAACCTAGTACTGTAAACCCTGGCCAAGAGCCTGTGAATAGAGAATTCACGCCACAGGAAGTGGCGTCTACTAAATGGACGTGACAGCATTTCTGCTTCTAAGTTCCCGTCTCTATCTTCATAGATTAATGATACTCTCAGACCTCATTGGAGAAGTTTCTTTCTGCAGTGGATGGTGGTGAAGATAGAAATTCAAAACTGATCAAAGTGCAAAGAATATGTCTCAGTGGAGTGCTCAGCCATGACTTTAACATATACATTACTCTCCCCCACCACCAAAGTTCAGAAACAACTGTGGAAGAAGGGTCACAAAGGTTGTAAGAACTTGGAGTCAGGAAGACAAGAATGGAGTTTTCTAGACATGACAGGACAGCTGCACTCATGAACTCATAGCAGCCGTGGATATCTGCACAACACCTGCACAAGATCAACCTGAACAACATGCTGACATGGAAGAAGAGGGACACGAGCCTCCACCCTCCAAGAGCTATTGGCAGCTAATGGCTTCTAGGGAAGGGAGAGACAGGTTTTTAATGCGTGGCTCTGACAGGTCAACCATTCTTCAGTAGATACTCTCATTCCTGGAAGTATATGATCAGCACAAATTAGACGCCATAGATTATTAAAACAATCAAAAGTAAAAATACAAGGACATGAATTTGGGAAGGGGTGAAAAGATAGGAATGGATCTAAGAAGAATTAGGAAGAAGGGTGGACATTTATATGATCAAAATGTATTGTATGAAATTGATAGAAATATTAAAATTTAAAACAAACAAAAAAAAAAAAACTATCACTAACTTCTGAAAGAAACTTCTACTCACT
Source organism: Psammomys obesus (assembly GCF_907164565.1). Classification (NCBI taxonomy): domain Eukaryota; kingdom Metazoa; phylum Chordata; class Mammalia; order Rodentia; family Muridae; genus Psammomys; species Psammomys obesus. The sequence goes on from NW_026585689.1 coordinate 108,381, forward strand.
AACCTATCCAAAAGGGGAATGTCTTTTCTAGCGTTAGTAAACATAGATTAGTTTTGCTTTTTTTGAACTTTAAATAAATGGAACCACACTAGAAAAACAGACAAACAAACAAAACAAAACAAAAAGCCCAGGATGATGCTATGTACTTCTAATTTCAGTTCTGGGAGGAGATGGGCATATCTGCAAGGTTCATCAGCCAATGAGCCTAGCTTAGTTGGTGAGTCCCATGCCAACATGAAATGCCATCTCAAAAACTAGACAAATGACCCCTGAGAAATAACAGTCAAGGTTTCCTCTGATTTCCATACAGGCATACACACACACACACACACACACACACACACACACACACACACACAGAGGGACAGAGACAGAGACAGAAAGGGACAGAGACATAGAGAAAGAGACAAAGATAGAGACAGAAAGAGACAGAGACACAGACACAGAGACACACAGAGAGAGTGTGTGTAAGAATTCAGATACTTATTCCCAAGGAGACACAGAACTTAGGAGAAATTATGGACAAAGAATGCACCATAAAGACTTAGCAGAGCTAGCCTGAGATTGCCAACCTTGGAAAGGCCTGCTTAGAGTGACTTTTGGCTAGCATATGGACGTTGGATTTTAAAAAGGTTCCCATCAACCCCTGACTTATAAGGGTGACTCACTGTGCCTCATGTACTTGTATTAACAATATGGTTAACATCTCCTTTCCTTCTTAGAACTGTACATTCGGTACACTCAAGACAGAGGCTGACTTGTGACCAGCACCCAGTGAAAATCCTTCCATAAAACGACGAGTGGGTATCTAGAACAGATGTGTTCAGTCACAACTTACTGCTGTAAAAATTGAGTCCCAAGTACCTTCACGGAAAAGGACTCTAAAACCTGAGCCCAAGGTCCTGTGAATTCTGTTACAATAAATATCTTTATTTAATGGGTAGTCATGATTTTAAATATGAGTGAGTGAGTAGTGTGGAAATGCCTGAAAAATCACTGACTGATTTGGGGGATCCCATACACAGGGGATTACCCCTGGATCCTTACTTGTTGTAGATCACTGAATATTTTTGTCTGGCCATAGAAACTATGCCACCTTATACAAAAATTTGAAAACCACAGAAAATTATAACCCGTCCCACCACCAAAAAGAAAAGTAGTCCTCATAATCATTTTTTTATGGTCTAGAACTTAAATGCCCTCTAAAAGGCTTATGCATTAATGGTTTGTCTCCCAGCTGAAGGGGCTGTTGGGAGGTGATAGAATTTTTGGTGGTGAAGAGCTGTACAAGGCAGTTAAGTCACTGAGTACAGGCCTTTGAAGGCAATATCCAGGGCCCTGTCTGACCCAGCCCTGTCCACCCTCCTCCCTGACTACAAGAAAATAAGCAGCTTTGCTCCACCATGCACTCCACATATGATGATCTGCTTTCCTGCTCAAAGAGACCAAGTCAAGTGGCATGATCTGAAACCAGGAGCCTTTCTTCCTTTTGAGTTGTTTAGCTAAGATACTTAGTCACAGTAAAGGAAAACTGACTAATAAGTCTTTTCATTAAATGCTTCTTTCTTCCCCATCTCCTTATTATACCATTTATTTGCTTGTTTGTTTGTTTATTTATTTATTTATTTATTTATTTATTTATTTATTTATGTCATGCTGGGGATTGAAACCAGGGCCTCACACAATCCATCCCTGGCCCCTCTCCTGATTTGCATCACATCATATTTTGGAAACCTTAATGAGTAGATCACTTTTGTCCCATTTTTTTGTTGTTACTGCTTTTGTGTAGCTGTCTTGATTCTTTCAAAGTCATTACTCAAGATTGAGAAAGACATTGAAAAAAGTCTATAGTTTACGATGTTCATGATTGGGTCATTTCTCTACTTTCAGGCTATAATCAGCTCTGCAATGTTTATAAGAGACTCATCCTCTTTGATTACACAACATTTAGCGTTTCAGCTTTCTACTGCTGTGAGTGATGCTGCAATAGACGTCTGTGAGTCACACAGTCTTCTCTCGATGACTCAGAGAGGAGCAGAAATTACACAACATGTGATAGAAACACCAACAACCAAGAGCTATCTATACTCAACGGCTAAGAAGGGACAAGTTCGAAATGAGGTCTCTGGTACCATCTCTGATGACATATCCATAACTTGTAGCATTGAATCTCTACAGAGACATAGCCTTTAACTGTGTTCACTAAAATAACAGCAGACTTGCTCAGTCAGTCTACTTTTTATGCAACTAATGGCAGTTATTATGAGCAATGTTTTCTATGGAGCCAAAATAGTTGTTTCTTTAAAAATCATAGATACATTCTCAGTATGTAGAAGGAACATGATGACAGAACTTCAGCTGTACTGTAAGACATAGAGGTGGAGAGGGAGCTACTAAAATGCTAGATGATGCCAGGCGTTTAGTAGAGCACTGTTAGAAGTCTCTCTAGAAGAAGGTAGAGGATGTGCTTGTACTACAACTCACACTTTGGACCAGTTGGGACCAGAAGAAACTGGAGGCAAGGCTACCGGGAACAATCCTGGGAGGCTTATTTTGCCTAACAGTGGAGGAAATAAGGAGATAGCTGGGGAAGACAGATAGAGGATGAAGCTGGCTTTGCCATTAGCCAGACTTAGTTTTGACCCAAGGCTAAGTACTTACTAGCCATGTGATCTTGAGGAAGTCACCTAAATCTCCAAAGCTAGCCCTTCTACAGAAATACCAACACCTATGTTGCAGGTGAAGATAAAGATGGAAAGCAACGCAAACAAATTATACAGCGCAGACTCACACAGTGTGTGGGACAGTATCTGTTCACGAATGATTGGAAAGTTTGGTTACTACCCAGATAAAGGAGAGAGTAAATCAAAATGGTTCTTTGGTATCAAGCCTGGCTAAGAGGAAGAGCAGCTACTGCAGTAATCACCGAGGACAAATAGTGTACTTTACGTTTGATAAGCTTACCTCAGGTCAGTCCTATGAATTCAATATCATTTTCATCTTAAAAAGTTAAATAAAATGTACAATTTGTTCAGGCCAATAAATTAATATGTATTCATTGGTCAAGGTAAATTAACAGATTCAGAATAAATTTATTTTGCCAGTGTTTAAACAAACAAACAACAACGAAAAAAAAAAAAACCCAAAGGCCTAGATGGTTAGAGAATTTGTCTAAAACTACACAGCAAGGTGGTTAGCAGAGCAAGAGAATGTGGTCTTCTCAGTCACCTTGAAACTATAAAAGGTGAATAACGAGGGAGGAGCTATGCTATACTCTGAATGTGTGTGTTCTCCCAGATTCAAATGCTGAAACCATTACTACTGCGATTTAACATCCTGAACAGGATTATTGCTCTTTTTTTTTTTTTTCAAGCCTCAGAGACCTGCCTAGCTCCTTTAACCAAAGGCTGTAAGATATCAGCTACAACCAGAAAGTGGTCACTACTAGATAGCATACCTACTGACACCTTGACCTTTGACCTCTAAGCCTCTGGAATTACGAGCAATCAATTTCTAATGTTTATAAGCAGAACTTTATTACAGTAAGTCAACAGGACTAAGGCAGAATATAAAAGAAATATCTTGCAAAGAAAATCTCTGAAACTCAGGATGCCTGTATAAGCATAAACCAAATTTCTCTCCTTAAAGAGAAGGCTGCTGCCTAAAGTATAGGCAAGCTTTTCAAGGGAGGAAAATTAAGAATATGAAAGGTGAGATAGTTTAAAAAAAAATAAAGACTCACGGACACACAAGTGCAGAGGCCAAAAAGCAAAATAACCATATCCAACCAAATGGCACAAGCCTTTAATCTCAGTTTCTCAGAAGACTGAGCCAAGAGGATCATGGATTTTGGGCAACTTGGTAAGACCCTGTCCAAAATAAAAGGTAACAAGCTGGCTAGGGTGCCACATGCCTTTAGTCCTAAGACCTGGGAGGGAGAGGCAAGTGAGTTTGAAACCAGCCTGGTCTTCCATAGTGAGTTCCAAGCCAGCAAGAGCTACAGACCCTATGAGAGAGAGAGAGAGAGAAAGAGAGACAGAGAGACAGAGAGACAGAGAGACAGAGAGAGACAGAGACAAAGACACAGAAACAGAAAACAGACAGGGAGAAACAGAAACAGAGAGAGAGAGAGAGAGAGTGCTAAGAAAGCTTCGAGACACAGCTCTGTGATGGAAGACTTACCTTGTACACATGGCTTTACCCTCTCTAGTGCATTTGAGTGTGTATGCATGAATATATAATCAGACACAGAGTTCTGTAGACTCAGGAAGTACAAGGTAACTGACAGAGATGACAGCTACCAATAGGACCAAATGAGAGTAAAGGTTAGACTTCACAATCACATAATTGCTAGTCACCTTGATACAATAAAAGTGAGGTCAATAGACACAGGAAATTTAGAAGAATTCAAAGAGCAAGATCCCAAGGCAGACCTACCTCTGAGATCTCCAGTGAAAGAAGTGAAAACAATACCTCAGTGACATGACAAATGCCATGGAGGATTATTTTGAAGGAGACATGAGGCTACTACACTTAGAACCTTTGGATGCTTAGGATATTTTGTAGGGAGCCCAGGTAAGAACTGAGTCTTGGGAAGGAGGGAGAACACCAAAGATTTGATAGAAAGACTGACAGGAAGAAATAAGAAGTGGGTCTCTAGGGAACAGCAATTAAGTTCTTGCCCTGAAGGGTCTTTGTCGGTTACAGCTGTTCCTGCTATCTGCCAAGGATTTACCCCATGAGTCACCCTAACCAGGAAGTATCTCTTTGTGGAAGGAGTGAGCCGGGTTCTTATGCCATCAATGAGATGAAAGTTTCACCCTCTGTGAAAGAATGACATAATCCACTCAGTGCAGCATTGCTTAGAAAGTCTCTGTTTTGCTTTATTTGAAATAGCCAAAATCTGGAAACAAACTAGATGTCTCTCAACCAAAGAATGGATACAGAAATTGTGGTACATTTACACAATGAAATACTACTCAGCTGTTAAAAACAAGGAAATCATGTAATTTGCAGGCAAATGGATGAAACTAGAAAAGATCATCCTGAGTGAGGTTGCTCAGAAGCAGAGAGACATACATGGTAAATACTCACTTATAAGTGGCTATTAGCCATATAACATAGGATAAACATACTAAAATATACAGACCCAAAGATGCTAAATGACAAGGAGGACCCTAGGGAAGAAGCTTAATTCTCATTCAGAAGGGAAAACAGGATAGACAGCAGAAGCGGTGAAAGAGAGGGAAGAGGACTGGAGCCTACACAGATGTCCTCTAAAAGACTCCAACCTGCAGGGGATTGAAGCAGATGCAGAGACTCACAGCCAAACTTTGGACACACTGCAGGGAGTCTTATGGAAGAAAAGAGATATAAAAGGACCCACAGGGGACAGGAGCTCCACAAGATCAACAAAGCCAAAAAAAAAAAAAAAGCAGGGCTCAGAGGGCCTGAAGAGACTGATGTGTCAACCAAAGACCATACATGGAGAGGACCTAGACCCCCTGCTCAGATGTAGCCCATAGACAGCTCAGTCTCCATGTGAGTTCCCTAGTAAGAGGAGAAGAAACAGTCTCTGACATGAACTCCGTTGCCTGCTTCTTGATCACTTCTCCCTGAGGGGGTGACTTAGTCAGTCAACAGAGGAAGAAGATCCAGGCAGTCCTGATGGGACCTGATAAGCTAGGGTCAGACAGTAGGGGAGTAGGATTTTCTCAATCAGTAGGGAAGAGGGATAGGGGAGAAAGAGGGAAGGAGGGTGGGACCTTGAGGAAATGAGGAAGGAGGCTACAACTCGGATACAAAGTGAATAAATTATAAACAATAATAATGATGATGAAGATGATGATGATGATAATGATGATGAAAAATAAAATCTGAAGAAAAAAAAGTTTCTGCTTCAATCCTGTCCTTCAATCCTTCCTACAAAAGGCTAAGATGGGTCGGCTGTAATGCTGGGGGAGGCCATGTGGGGTCCTCATGTTTAAGCATTCACCTGTTTGTGAGCTGGCGTTTCTTCTCAGTGTGGCCTTATTCTTCCTAATCAGAGTACCAGAGTGAAAGGAACCCCTTAAAAGTGCCTAATGATTCTTCCAAATTATCTACCAAGAAAATGACTCTGAGGGAAAGAGGAAGGTGTGCCCTTCCCCTTTCCCCCAGGGCATGGTGGTTTGAATGAGAATTGCTCCAATAGCCTTATATATTTGCATGCCTAGTACCCAACTATTAGCTATTTGGAAGGAGCAGGATACGTAGCCTTTTGGAGTGGGCATAGTCTTGTTGGAGGGGTGTGTCAGTAGGGGTGGGCTTTAAGGTTTTGAAAGCCCCTGCCAGGCCCAGTCTCTTCTCCTTCTCCCTCTCCCTTATCCCCTCCCCCTCTCCTTCCCCCTCCCTCTGACTCAGTCTCTGCCTCTTCCCTCTCCTCTGTCTCTTCCTCTCCCTGTCTCTCCTCCCTCTCCCTCTTCTCCCTCTCCCTCTTTCTTCCTCTCCCTCTTCTTCTGACTCATCTACTGCCTCTTCCCTCTCCCTCTGTCTCTTCCTCTGCCTCTTCCTCTTCCTCTCCCTTTCCCTCCCTCTCTCTGCCTTTGATTCAGGATTTAGCTTTCAACTACTCCAGCAACGTGCCTGCCTATATGTAGCCATGTTCTCTACCATGATGATAATGAACTAAACCTTGAAACTGTAAGCAAGCCCCCAGTTAAATGCTTTATAAGAGTTGCCTTGGTCATGGTGTCTCTTCACAGCAATAGAACAGTGACTAAGACACCTTTACTCTTCACGCCAAAGACTGTATCCTTCAGGGAAAAGGACATTGTCCATTAATACAGTTCTCTACTGAGCTGGGACAATACCAGTTCTCCAAATTCAAGAAGCTTCACTGGATTCTGCCCATAAAACTGCCAATTTGAAAAAAAAAATGTCAATAGAGCCTGGTAGAGTGATGACATCTTATCCTTATTGTGTACACAGCCTATACACCACACCTGAAGTGGAGTCGTGACTCTGAGTCAGCTGTCACTTCAGTGCACACCGGAGCAGAGGAGGAAAAGGTAAGCCCACCCCAAGTGTTAGACAAAAGCAAGTGTTCAGTCTTTAGAGGACTGAGGACAACAATAAGACCAACCACCCTTCATTAAACATCACCACATACAGGAGAGTCTTAACAACGGCAGTTACCCCTCTTCACTAAAACCCTGCCGTGGTTCCCCTATTACCCAGCTAGTTACCCATTTGGTAATGATGCAGTCAGTGTCTCGTTCTGCATCTATTTCAACTGCATAGTTAGTTCCATCTCTGTGCCCATCCTGTCTGGGAACTAAAGAGCCTTGAAACTGGAGTTTCAGAGATTTGAGAGAGGGCAGGAGGAGACTGGGCAATATGTCACCTGAGTAATCTCTTTGTCTCAGTAATTCTTAAACCCTGGCTCTTCAACACCCACCCTTTCCCCTATTTCCCACACACTACCAAAAGTTCTGCAAATACATGATCATATCAGTGGGCTTGGTGATTGAGCAGCAGCTGACGATTGCCAGCTGTCATCCCAGAGCTACTAGCAGAGCAGCTCTGGGTGCGGCTTGCACACTCACACAGAGGTCAACCTGAGGTCTCGCTCCTTTTTAATCTGTTCTGGTCTACACTGCCCCATTCACACTCTTCCCTGAATTTTTAGTGCTTTAGCAAAATAATCTTAAGAACTTAAAGAAAGGCTACTGTCTTAAAAAAAAGATATCAAATTATTTCAAATTGTAAATCAGAGATGAGAAGAAAATATAACAGACTATTAATGATATATGCTAACTGTCTTAGTTAGGGTTATTATTTTTGTAGTGAAACTCCATCACTGAAAGCAAGAAAGGTTTTGGTTTGTTTGTTTGACTTATGCCTCCACATCACTCTTCATCATGGAAGAAAGTCAGAACAGGAACTCAGTCAGAGCAGAAACCTGGAGACAGGAGCAGAGACGATGAGGGAGTGCTATTTCCTGGTTTTCCCCGAAGGCTTGCTCAGCCTGCTTTCTTCTAGAACCCAGGACCTCCAGCCCAGGGATTATATCACCCACAATGGGCTGGGCCCTCCCTTATCTCTCCAATTAAGAAACTATCATATAGGCTTGCCTACAGCCTGATCTTATGAAGGCATTTTCTCAGCTGAGGCTCCTTCCTCTCCAGTGACTCTACCTTGTATCAAGTTGACATAAAACTAGCCAGTACAGTAACTGAACAGGTATTATTTTTAGATTCAAAGTCCTTTAAGCAGTTGCCATTTCTTTAGTTTACCATGATTCTTCCTGCAAGCTTTAGAGCCTGACAGGCAAGATGCCAAATAAAATAAATGCTTCCCTGGGAGGAAAAAAAAAAAAAAAAAAGGCAATTTTTTTGTAAGTTTCTTGTATGACATTAACATATTGTAAAAATGTAAATTTGCAGTCAAATTACAAATTAAGTCTGCACTATAATATTAGAAAGTTTTGTTTTGTTTTATTTTACAATACAGTTTTCACAGCTCCCAAAAAGAAGTTTTAAGGGACACTAAATAACTCTCTGCAGATTGTTTTTTGTAGTTGAAGTCAGGTGATTTCTACAGAATAGATAGGCATCAGGCTTGTGTTTCAAGTCCTGAGGACTAAACCACCTGCTTTATGATTGCCACTCGAGTGCTACGAGATAAATCAGTCAACTCTCAGGATTGCACCCAGCACCTGAGACAGGAGGAGGCCTTGTGACTCAACTTTGGTTTCAGCATCCACCTGTGGCAGCTGGTGTGCAGACAGTGTCAATGATCCTAGCAACGCCAGCCATTGTCCTCAGCACGGTGGAGGAGGTGCAGCTCGCCTCAGGGATGCTCGCTTAAAGCAACTCACAGCTTCATGGCATCACCTATGCCACCTGAACAGTGTCTAACTAAGTAGACATGCTCCTTGGCTGAGAAAGTCAAAGGCTGAAAGTTGGCTGAGCTTTTATGAAAGTCTTCCAGGAACAAACAAACAAAAACAAAAACAAAAAAAACAAGAATCCTTCAGGAGGAACTCAGAGCTCCTTGTCCTTGTGACATACTGTGACCCAAGAACCTGAGTCAAACCTTTTGAAGGTCACACCACCTTAAGAGACCCCCAGCTCCAGATGAACCACCCTTACATACACTAGTAAGACAAAGTGAGACAATTCTGTTTTCCCTCTACTTTGATGCAAAACCTATTTGCCTACTGGAGTATACTAGCTTAATGCATCTTAAAATCTTTGAACAATACACGAAATAATTCTTAAAATGGTAACAACCTAAAAGACTTTAAAATGCTGTAGAAGGACCATATGTACTGGAATCATTTAATAAAATGATGTCCACAAATTGTTAGTGACCTGGTAAAATTATCTTAATATAATACTGAAATCGTATAGACTAAAATATAAAAGCCAATTTCGAGATAAAAATGCAAGTAAGAAAAAGAGAAGAGCATTTGACAAACTATAACTAATAAGCCAGGGAATGGACTACAACTGTGTTGCTTTTAATTCAAAACACACAGCCATAAAATGAGATAATATATACAAAGTCCATTGTTAGTGTCATGTAAATGTTTGCTTCACAGACATAACCAACACAAATATAGTAGTTATTTCTTAAATAACCTAAAAAAGTGACAGATTTTTCAGCCAGTGGTTCTTAACATTCTTAATGCTGCAACCCTTTAATACAGCCTTTAATACGGCTCCTCATACTGTGGTGACAACCAAGCAATGAAACTATTTCATTGCTACTTCATAACTGTAATTTTGCTACTATTATGAATTATAATGTAAATATCTGATATGCAGGACATTTGGTATGTGACCTCCAAAGCGGTCATGACCCACAGGTTGAGAACCACCGGCTTATTGCCACAAGCCTTTGTAAAATTCTTTTAAAATTTCCACAGATATATTATTTACTATTCTATCACTTGGTACCAAATATACGAAATGATTTTCTTTTTAAAAATTATAAGAAAAATTCAAACAAACAAGTATTAAAATTAATAAAGTGTAGATTAGTGTTCAAGTTCAAATTTTAAGCAGCAGAAAGATAGCTCAAGGGTTAGGGGCACTCAGGGCATGAGGACTTGTGTTCGGTTCTCAGCACCCACACAGGGAAGCTCACAGCTTGTCTTCCTGGTTCCAAAAGATCCAACGCCCTCTTCTGAATTCCTGCAGCACAGACTGACATCACACAAACACATAGATACAAAATTTCAAACTAATAAAAATTCTATCTTAGTTTAAGTGTAAGAAACCTCTTCAAGAAACAATGAGAAATTTTTAAATTAAAATAATGATCTTCATATTTATTCCACTTTAAAAGAAGCAAAACACACACACACACACACACACACACACACACCACACCATATTCCAAGCCAGTTTTTCTTTTTTAATTTTATTTTAGTCTGGGTTTTGTTGTTGGTGGTGGTGGTGGTTTGCTTTGGTTTTTGTGTTTTCGTTTTGTTTTGTTTCATTTTTTGAGACAAGATGTCACTATGTACAACCACGTTGGATGCGAGCTCACACTATAACCCAAGCTGATCTTTAACTAGAGAGGCGTGCAAAACATCATGTCCAGCTGCCCAAGCCATTTTCCAAGTCATGTGATCAATAGTAAAATATCCATGAGTACATTTTCCTTTTCAGTGTAAGTCACAAGCTTTCAACGAGTTCCTCAAATGTGTCACTGCAATCCTCTTACCTCCTATAAGGCATAAGCTTATAATGATCACGACAGTGAAACACGCGAAAATGGCGACGATGACCATCCACAGTTTACATTTCCCAACCACAGTCTTGTTACAGGGACTCCAGGGACTTTTCTTGTCAGCCTAGAAAGCAAAGCGAGACTGTGAGGCAGTCATTGGGTCTCAGAAAATAGTCCCAAAGTCCTACTAGAGACCAGTGATGCAGAATTGAGGTCATCAGGCCCTTAAGCTCAAGAGGCTACACAACACTGAATCACACTTAAGACAGGGCAGAATGGAACGGGGAGAGGAAGTTAGCCAAAAGCCCGCTGGGGATTCTGAAGTGGAGACAGTAGGCAGGATTTTTATTCTTAGAGTTTGAGGGGGGTTTTTTTAATGTATTTATTTCTAACTCACATAAAAATTGTATATATTTTTGGCGTTCACTGAGACAGTTCAAAACCCACGTGTCATATGTAATGGGTATAATCGGGGTAATTGCTGACCCATCACCTTTAATGTTTATCCTTTTTGTGTGTTAAGAACTTGAAAATTCCTCTCTACTAGCTATTTTGAAATGAAGTTTTTCGACTGCGCTACAGGACACTGTGAGTCAGCATTTCCTCTGTCTGACTGTACTTCTGTACCTATTAACCACTGGGTCCTCATGCAGCTGTCCCCTATTCCCTTCCCTGGCTCTGATAACGATGCTTCTGCTGTCTGCTTTCTTAAGACTGACATTTTAAACTGCAGCTTGCAAGTGAGAACATGTGATGTTTGTCACTGTGTATGGAAGGAAGGGTTTTTGAAGGTATTAAAAAACCTAGGAACCAGCAGTACATGATGATTCATGGCAGAACTGGCCAGCAGACTGGTATGTGGTTTGAGCCTATGGTCAGCTAACTCATGGCAGAACATCTCAACAGTGTGAGTGTGAGGCCATATACCTCATAGCAACCAGAAAGCAAAGAGAGAAAGGGTCAACGGAGTTGGGCACAAAAAACATCCTTTCAGGTCATACCCCAGAGAATGCTTTTTCCGAGTAGACCCTAAATATGAATGCATCCAGCATTTTCCAATCAAACTATGAATCTAGCAACAGATAGGCCCATAAGTAAAGGCAAAGCCCTCAGGATCCAACTACTTTCCAAAAGCCCCATTTATACATTGTTGCATTTGGAAACCAAGCCTTCAACAAATGAACCCGAGTGATTGCCTAGGTCCAACTACTAAGGGTTTGTTTGCTTTTAAGGCTGGTTAGATTTAATTCCGTGTATGCTTAGGGTGATCTGCTTAGAGGCCTCAGGCAAGTTCTTCCGCAAGGTGTCTTCCATATGTGCTTGCAAACTCCACATTACATTCTATAATTGCATTAGATGAAATTTTCAGGTATTTTCTCTGAAGACTCTACAAGAGTTCCACCATCTTCCCAGGTAAATGACTAAATACATGTATTAATACAGGATCTGGACACATCGGCAGAACTACCCATCTCTGGTTCAAAAAGCTTGTCTTCTTGGCTCAGTTAGGAGCGGTTATTATAAAGATTAGGGGTAAATCTGTTAGTGAACAGGAAAATCTGCACTTTTATATCTTCACTGTGGCATTTGATCCACACCTCTTATCTAAACACCAAGAAGCAAGCTGATTCTTGTACTAGATTGAACAATGCATAGCAGTAGCTCAAATGCATTGGTAGCTCAAATAAACCTCGGTTACTGCACAACAGTCAATTTACCGATTTATTGCTAATACAATGGTGATGCCACCACTTAAGATGTCTCTGGGCTGCTGAGTCCGGGCCCCTGACCTGCGCTGTGAAAGAAATTCAGCCTTACCCTATCACCTACAATTTCTTTTGTAATTTTTAGCCCAAGGGTATTAAGCTGTGGTAACAGTAGGCAAGGCAGAGCTCAATGGCTTACATTCCTTTCCCTCCGCATTCCAAATCCAGATTAAGACAGGGAGAAAAATTCTTTATATACTCTCCTAGCCCAGCCCTTCCAAACAAGAAGACACCTACACTAACAAATACTTACGATCTCAGTGGCATTCCCGGCCCATCATCCAATAATCACCCATCCACCTGCAGGTCCCTCACCAGCCACATCTGTCGATTTGATGATCCTCGCTTGTACTACCTAACTGTATATATTTATTAGTAATACACAATTTGTAATCGAGGCAACTATAAATGAAATAATAGAAATCATGCCATATGTATTTACGTATGCACGGTAAGATCAGTTAGCAGGGGTCAGCAGGATGACACCCTGAGTTTGATCCCGGGGGCACACATGATAGAAGGAAAAACTCGACTCCACCAAGCCATCCTCTGCCCTCCGTATGTGCATCATGGCACATATAGACTCACACATACACACAGAGGAAATAAATATAATATTTTTTAATAGTTAGCAGGGTAGCTCTGAGATCTTGAAGATCTGATTCCAAACTTTAGGGGGTCCCACTGAGGGAACTTGAGCAGTTTGGTTGTATCTTGAAGTTTCCTCACTCCGCACTTCCATATGTCAAACCAGAAAACCAGTACCCTCCTGTTTTAGTTTCCTTTCTGTCACTATGATACAACACTCTGTACAAAAGCTAGTAGGGGAACAAGGAAAAGTCTATTTAGCCTACACTTCCAAGCTGTAGGCCATTATTGAGGAAAGTCCAGTTAGGTTCTAAAGCAGGAACCTGAAGCAAAATTCATGGAGGAATGCTCCTGGCTGGCTCCCACACTGGCTCACGCTTACCAGTTTTCTTACAGCCCAGGACTAACCCCATAAGAATGATATCCCCAACGGTGGCCTGGACCCTACCGTATCAATTGACAATCCCGATACAGTGACTCAACCGAGGCTCCCTTGTCAGGTGATTTTCGGCTGTCTCAAGTTGACAGGTCAGGCTAACTAGGACAGCTCCTTTTAAGTTGATAATAATTAACTGCCTTTATGTGTTACACTTCTGCACTTAGTTTAAAACTTATGGTTTGTAAAGTACTGGGACTTAAATAAGTATCAAAGTCAGAACTATTATCACACAACTTAAGAACTTGACAAGAAATTCCTAAGCATCTAAATCACGTGCTTGTGCTAGCCAGTCCTTACTGAACCCCACTAACTGCCCTTTCATGTTGAAATGCATTTCAACCTATTCTATAGACTCAGAGGATAATTAACACTTTAGGGAGGGTTTGAGTTTTGTGTCATCTCTCTCTCATTATTAAAACACCCCCGATCAAGTATTTCTGGAAGGCCCTTCAGGTTCTCATGGAGCCCTAAGGACTCCGTTCTACCAGTTGCTGAAACTTTCCTCTGTAGTGACCTACAAAGCTAAATTACAAGGAAGTCTGGCATATCTGTGTACATCTGACTAGGAAGGAAGTCACTAGGACATGAAAGCATAATCTTTACAAGGCAGGTGCTAGGCAATTATAAAATTCTGATACCCGGAATGGATTTGGCATGTTCTCAACCATTGTCCACAGGCAGTACAAGGCTCCCAGAGCCTAAATGGAGCATATGATATTAACATCATTTCACAGCATTGCCCAGGCTCACATGCCTTTTTTTCCAGAGAATGCCTGAATCTTTGGAGATGTGCTAAGCCTAACTAACTTGAAGCAAGTATTTCTTTTATTAATTCATTAATTAATTTTATTAATTACAGTTTATTCACTTTGTATCCCAGCTATAGACCCTTCCCTTACCCCCCCCCATCCAACCCTCCCTCCTTCATCTCCTTCCCTGCCCTTCTCCAAATCTACTGATAAGGGAGGTCCTCCTCCTCTTCCCTCTGACCCTAGCCTATCAAGTCTCATCAGGACTGGCTGCATTGTCTGCCTCTGCGGCCTGGTAAGGCTGCTTCCCCTTCAGGGGGAGGTGATCAAAGAGCCAGCTACTGAGTTCATGCCAGAGACAGTCCCAGTTCCCATTACTAGGGAACACACTTGAAAACTGAGCTGCCATGGGCTACATCTGTGCAGGGGTTCTAGGTTATCTCCATGCATGGTCCTTGGTTGGAGTATCAGTCTCAGAAAAGACACCTGTGCCCAGATTTTTTGGTTCTTTTGCTCTCCTCATGGAGCTCCTGACCCCCCCAGGTCTTTCTATCTCTCCCTTCTTTCATAAGATTCCCTGCGCTCTGCTCAAAGTTTGGCTACGATTCTCAGCATCTGCTTTGATATGCTGCTGGTTAGTCTTTCAGAGGCCCTCTGTGGTAGGCTCCTGTCCTGTTCCCTGTTTTCTCCCTCTTCTGATATCCATCCCATTTGAGGCAAGTATTTCTAATTCTCATACCGAGACATTGCCCTGGAGAATCATCCAGAAAGCTCCTGATTATGGCCACTTGCACTAGCAGTAGGCCCTATTTTCCAAACTTTATTCATCTGTGATCCTATTTCATGCAAATGTAAGGTGCCAGCTTAGTCTCCAACGTACTTAGGAAATAAGAAATTGCCACACAGTATTTCCAGGAAACACTGTGGACCACTGTGGATTTTCTAATAAAAGCACCGCTTAGGTCCAAGAGGGATAGAAGTGGAGTGGGGTGAGATAACTCAGGCTAAAATGTTGTGTCCAGAGAATTGAGTGTACCCAGTTAAACTCCAGCTAACTTTTCGGGTTAATCACAAGGAAGGTGACTCGGAATCAAACTCTCCCATGTTTAACAAGTATTTATCTGTGGGTAATGTTCAGCCACGACATCAGAAAAGAGTTCAACCCACACACCACCACGGCCTTTCTCAGAGATGAAGACAGCAAGGCTAAGTTCTTAGGTAGAACTTTGATGTTATTTCCATTCTACTGGGCCAACACACCCATCAGGGTCAACCCTCAGTCTGAGCATAGCAGTGCTTTCCTCCTTGTGGTTTTTTTGCCCACGTCTACTCCGGAAGAAGCGATGACCAAAGTGGGAGAAAATGTTTGAAGGTGGGAAGGAGAGCGAGGACCATATAGCTGGGTAGAGGGGGAAGGAGGTGGACTTCTCTATGCCCCGTAGAAGGCGTGGGGTGGGGTGGTGGGGTGGTGAAAGGGAGGAGGGGAAAGAGGGAAGGAAGAGAGAGAGGAGAGAGGGAAAGGTAGGGAGGGAGGAAGGGAGGGAGCGGGGGAGAGGGAAAGATGGGGAAAGAGGGATGTTAAGAGAGAGTATAATTCAACCTTTGTATTTTACTTGAAAAAGAAAGGGCGAAAAAAAAAAAAACATCAAAAGTTACATAACTTTCAAACACCACCTCTCTAGCTCCAAAGTTTCTCTCTCCATTGAAAGGAGCAGCCACGCCCCACTCCAGGATTCCTAAAGAGTCCCTCCCTGGGCGAGGTCAGAGTAGTAGAGGGGTCTAACCTAAGAAATTCCAAAAGTTTTTGCGCTCTTTAGCCTCGCTGTCTTAGCGCTTCTCCGAAGCTGGAAGGGAGCCCTGGCGCCCTTGAGTGGTGTCAGGTCCCTTTCCTGCTGTCACGCCAGAGTCCCAAGTCCTTACCTGGGCTGGGCTAGGGTCCTCTGCGGAGCGAAGCTGCACCTGGAGGTTGTTGAGAGGCATCTGCTCTTCCGGTTGCTCCTCCAGTGTCGCCAGCTCTAGCTCTTCCCGGGGCGATGGGGATCTGGACCCTTCCATGGCAGCGCAGAGACCGAGGCTCCGCCGAGAGGCTCCTCCGAGAGGCACCTAAGGGTGCAGAGTCCAGGACACAGGGAGACTCCTCCGTTGACACTCCACCCACCAGGCTCGGCAGGTAGACCTCGGGCGGAGCCAGACAGACCTGTGGCGACGGGCCTCTGGAGGGGAGGGGCGAAGCCAGAGAGTGGAGGCACTCCGGCCCGGGGTAGCCGACCTTGCTCAGGAAAGGTAGATGCGGGTGGGACCCTGCTTCCTTGTGCTCCGGAGCAGAGGAGGGCTGTTTTTCTGGTTTGTTCAGGGTGCTGCCTGCAATGCTCCCTGGAGAACGCAGATCGGCTCACAGGGCCTGACTGCCAGCTGGGCTGTGGCAAGGAAGGGTTAGACTGCGCTGCCTGCTGAGCGCCCCAAGAACGTTGACTTCTACCGGGATGGCAGGATGCTGAAGCTTACTCCAGTTCTAGCGAGGGTTCATCTACCGAGTCAACAACCAGCTGTGAATCAGCTTGTGTGTATCGGGCAGCGTGCTGGCTTCTGAGTACAGGAAGATGAATAATACACAGCTACATAAATTCCCCTTCCAAGCTGATTCAGGTATAGGGGAGGTATCAATATGGCTGATAGTAGTAAAGGCAGCCTTTTGGGGAAGTCGGCAGTTAGCTCGGCACAAGCAGTGTGTTTCTCCGGACAGAAGATAATGGCTGGCAGAAGCCAGAACTCATAAACGTTACTGATTTACTGATTATTGTTTATCTTTGAGAGGAGGGCCATTAAACACCCCTCCCGAGGGAAAAGCACGTGTGTCCTATCAGTAAGCAGACAGTGCCCTCCACACCCCATGCATAGCTCAGAACTGGCTCAGTGAGCCCGGAGTTGTGTGTATAAAGCAAAGTGTGTGTTGGGTGTTGGTCCAAGGATCTTGCCTCTCAACCTTCTGTTCAGAAACACTGTACTCTTTCATTCCTTTCTCTGCCACATAGACAGTTATTAAGACCAGTGTGCGGACTCCGGAAATATTGAGAACATATTTAGGAACGTATCTTTTCTTTGCAGTGCTAGGAGTCTAGCCCAGGCAAACGGTCCTGCCCCAGGGCTTTATCACCAGCCACTAGATAGATGCTGTTTACCCTTAATCCCAAGGGGACTTCTTTAGAAAATCAAATTATGTTTTGCAAGCTGGAAATACTAATTATCTCACAGTAGTCAGAATTTTTCAGTCATCTTTACTAATTTGGAAAATAATACTTTCCGTTTTCCCTCCTTTTACTTTTGAATTTTCTCTACACTTCTGTGCAGTGTTCTGATGCCTGTTATTTCTCCTTTGACTTTTTTCCAGGGAAAATAAATAATACTCTTTTTTTTTTTCTGCCATTTTACTTGTTTGGTGCTATGTTAACTCTGGCCTTTGGAGTGAGACACTCTCTAAATTATGACAAATCAGGAAGTGGAATATGTTGAGCAGGTACTGTAGACTTACAGCTATTCAAAGCATTACAAGGCTTTGAAAACACACACACACACCCAAAACCCAGGTGATAACATACCTGAAAAGTGTGACTTTCAGAACACTCACCAAAAATGCCTTTGACTGTCAGCCACCTCTACCAAGACAGAGGATCTCACGGGTGCACTTCAGTCCAACTCTTACCATGCAGCCTTCTATCACTTTAGTGAAGACCGCAAATCCTTCGTTTTGTGTGTGGGGGTGTGTGTGTGAATCAGTTTCTCTGTACACAACAGGACCCTGTGCACATGGATCCTGTCCACTGTGATGTGAATAGAACAAATGGAACTGGATTGGAAAGCAATACTGTCACTACCTCCCCTGACATTTACTGAATTTTGCTCTATTTCACTTTGTGAGGTACCTTTGTTTTGTGCGTTGAGTTTTGTGAGACTGCTAGGAGTCAGGTATGGCTTCCCTGGAATGTCTTGTCTGTGTGCCCTGTTCGTCTCAATCCTTGTAAGCACCCCTGGTTTCACTGGAACACATAGGAAGGACCTCTTCTCTCTTAGCTCTCACTTAATCTTAGAGACTTGGTTTGTGACATTACTTTAGTTTTCTTCCATCCCTGAGTCAATAGCATTTTGATACCTTAGGATAAAGATCATTATATCCTTGGAGAATTTTTATGGAATGCATCTTAAATTGTCTGCCTTGCAATAAATATCAGGTGTGCTCAATCTGACATTTTTCAGTTGAAATGATTAATTTTATTATTAATAATTAAATTCTTAAAATGTATCATCTCTGTCATGTAAGTCACAGGTAAAAATACAACTGGTGCAGTTACAAAAGAGAAGGGACATACTTATGAATCCAAGAAACAAAGTTTGACACCCTTGTGTAAACACCAGGAAAATTTGGTCTTCCGCATCCATGTCCCCAGCTAACAATGCCAGTCAGAATCCATTTTCCATCACTCTTTCTTCGACAAGACAAAGGTCCACCTGAATCTCCCTACACAAAAAGATAATGTAAACATGAAGACCTCTGTTTCATGAGCACCAAGTCCATCATTTATGTGTCCAATAGGTTCTGTTTAAAAGTCTCATTCTGTAATGGTTTTGATTTCACTATGCAGAAGAAAGCAGTTCTCACAATCCCCACCCCTCCAAGTATTTGTTGTAGCGGTGAATGGAGTAATAACAGTAGGGATTAGTGTCTACTTAGTGTTAGCTATAGGCCCAACACCGCCTGGGGTCATTTCACCATCATAAAAACATCACAGATATCTTGGAAGATTGACTTCCTTCCATGGACCATTCAGCTTCAGCAGTTGGTTCACTGACCCAAGGAAAAAGAAGAAAAGACAACTTAGCCAGGTCCACTGAAAGAACCCTAAGAGCCACCGGCTGCCAACTGTTTTCATCTGAGAGTTCTCTGACATCTCAGCACCACAGGACAAACACTGCAATAATTTAACGTTTAAACAATCCTCGCAGTGTGACTCTTTAAGTATAATATAATATCTGGGCTTTGTGTGTGCACATTGGAAAGTTGGTAGAGCTAGAGCTTCAAGATGCCCCTGTTTAATATTTCAATTTAATATTTCACATCTCTTTATGTAAATTCTGACAAAAGGGAAACCGGGTTCTGATGTTCGTTGTTGAGCTAGTTCTGTAAGTCTAATTTAATCTCAAAACTTGGTGCTTGTGTAGAACACAGCTAGGGAGTTGGCCAGCTGCTATGAGCATCTGAAATACACTAACATTAGTAAAGGGCTCCCATTCCCACCCATCACACCTACTGGCTGTGTAACTTTGGGGGTGGGGATTCTATTTATCTTCTTCTACAGAATGGGGATAAAAAAATGATGATGTGAATGAATTTATATAAAGAATCTTGCTTATAAATAAAATCTCAAAAGATGGAAAACATTATAAGATAGGGTCCTGGCATTGCACCTAAGTTGGCAAGATGTGGGAAAGGTCCCAAGTGCTCTTTATACTATGGATCACCTATTTGCTCTTTGTAAATTATAGACATATCTGCACAGATTGGAATGAAAAGATCGAAGTAATATTCCCCCAGAGCATAACCTACAACTATCTCTACCTCTCCCAAAGCAACCAGGGGGCCTAGATGAGTGTGCTCCATCTCTGCCTCCTTCCTCTTTCCTTTTCTCAGTCTAAGAATCATAGTAACAGGTAAATGAATCCTGTAGTTTTGGTGTTAAGGAAACAAGTAACAATACTGAAGCACTCGGTATTTGTTGACCTGGGAATGGTTGTTTCTTTAAACCCTTTCTTTCTCAATGTTTCCCTGGTCTTAGGCAACTGAATCATAATTAGTATCTGGGAAACTCCGATAAAAGAAAGACAAGGTCTGCCCTGGATAGCCTCAGTATTGTGTGGATGGAATTTGAAATAATTTATGGAAGGCACCACATGTAAGAAAGGGGGAAGACTTACTTTGCAGGCATCACTCTTGCCAGACATAACCCCTGCACAGAGCATCCGAGAAGTGATGATCCCATAGGTGGAAACACAGACAGTTTGATCTATGATCTCTACCTCTGCTTGCTGCAAAACGAGGGAGCCTTTATTATCTGCAAGACACATTGGGGATAGATATCATGGACTACATTTCTTCCAGGTTTCAGTTGAGCAATCAGCTCGAATTATCTTCCTTCAGCCTGGGAGCGATTCTCTGAGATAAATTCTATTAACCCCATTTTGCTTCCAAAGAAATGAAGACTTACAAAAGACACACAACCAACAAGTAACAGCAGGACCCAGTCAAAGGTCTGATTTTATCACCTTATCCATTGAGCCACTGTGCCACTGTACTTTCATACCTGTGCCACCGTGTCCTGTGGGCTCATGGGTCAGCAACTGTTAGCACCACTGTTTACATTTCATGAGGACTCCTCAAAAAAGACACACAAAACTGATGTCTGAGAATCTATAAGGAGCCATAAAAACTAACTTGTTTTTCTATAGCTTCTTCAGTTCCTCTCTAACTTGCATGGCTACAAACATATGTATGTACTCATGCTTATCAAGAAAGCATCTCTTCAATGAGTTGGGTAGTCTCTTCCTCCAGTGACAGATGATGAAAGTGTTGGTTAGCTGTTATCAACTTGACAAAAGCTGGAGTCATCTGGGAAGAGGAACCCTCAATTTAGAAAATGTGCCCAGCCGATTGACTTGTAGGCAGGACTGTGGAGCATTGTCTTAATTGATGATTGACGAGGTTGGGACTCAGACACTGTGGGCAGTATCAGCCCTGGGCAGGTGGCCCTGCATAAGCCTGAGCATCAGGCCAGAAAGCCGCAGCCCTCCATTGTCTCTGTTTTCAGTTTCTGCCTCCAGGTTCCTGCCTTGAATTTTTGCTCTGACTTCACTTCATGATGCACTGACTAACTGTAAGCAGTAGGGTGAAATAAACCCTTTCTTCTTCAAGTTGCTTTTGGTCATAGTGCTTTTCACAGCAATTAAAAAAAGCAAACTAAGACAACAAGATAATGAAATCACCAGGCACAATAACACAGAAGCTGAGTTACAACTGTGCAAACAGCTGCCGTCCTTTATCAGGACTCTTAGAACTCAGCAAACTCCATTTGGTGGTGAATACCATTTCTTCCATATGTCCATAAGGCATTAATGAGAATCTGAGAAACCACCCCAGTGGTTCGAAACCAAAACTGTGGTGTAAACTGAAAAATTGTGTGTCCTGTATCTGCCATTTCCCTTTTGGAAAGGACATCAAAGGGATCTAAGATCCCAGGATCAATAGGTAGGCACTAACCCTTGGGGAAACATTCAAGCAGTTTCGGATTCTTTTCCTCATTATATATATAAATTCAGCTACAAATCATGGACCAGGCAGGCTTGATAGAGAGGTTTCCCCAGCATAGAGCCTGACTTTTACGTGCTGAAAAAAGGTTCCTTTTCTGGGTGTGTAGCTAATTGCAAATTGTAATTCCCCCTAGGTTGAACTAATTCTAGGATGCTGAGATGCCTGGGTCAGAATTTGCCATCTGAGGAGAGGGGTCCTGGCTGGATTTCTCTGTCACTCCCATCTCTTGGCCAATAGTCCTGGTGAGAGACATACTTACATAACCTTCCAGACAGTTGTCTGGGTTAGCACAGGAGGGTATGCATATGTGAGTTCTCTTCTTTACAAAAATGAACCACTTCTCTAGAGGACAGGTGATCCTAAAAACAAAAAGGAATTGCCTAGCACCTCCGCAGAGTTTGAAAAGGACCCATTTTGACCAGTCGTTCCTTGCTCGTACAATTCCTCTCTCTCTCTCTCTCTGTATCAGTTGTGTCCTGTTTGTTTTAGAGCAGGTATGAAGATCACAAGACACAGATGATAATACCCCTTCACTGGGACTTCCTCCATATGTGAATCATCTCTAGATCAGCCCAGAAGTCTTTCCTTTGCAGGGCAGAGCCATGATCACCACTCATGCATACCTGTTTCACGCCTTCGCCCCCAGCCAGTCACCCAGCACTTCTCCCCACTGCGTACTTTCTGGCCAGCTGAGGGGATACATATTGGCTGAATGAGCTGTTTCAGGGTTTCCGGCCAGGCGATACTGAGCTGTAGCAAAGCAATGTCATAGTCAAAGGTCTGGCTGTTATAGTATTCATGGACCACAATCCTTCTCACTGGAGAGACAAACTTGGCATTCCCCTGCACATACATCCCAAGGTGAGCAGTCCATGGTGTGGGATCAGACAGCCTAGGAGTAAAGGAATGAAGAACAGAGTTATAAATGGCTTGGAAGCAAGTACTCCACAGAGCCATGAGGGTGGGAAAGGGAGGACTTGTCTTAGCCAATGGCTTTGTCCAGGGACATGGCAAAAATCACAAGCTTCCCCTTGTCTCCTTGCTAAACACAGCAATGGACTCCGCTGTTGTCGTAGTAGCAAGTTATACATTGCAGAGAAATCTCTCAACAGTATTTTGAGAGAATACCTCAAAAGTTTCTTGCCTTATAACATCTCCTGAACTACATACAGGGCAAAAATATGAGTGAGTACAATCAATTTGTTATACCTTTGTTTATATTTATAATGCTATCATGTAAACGCACAAGGATAGTCAGGTACTTTTGGAGGGGAGGCCCTTTTACCAAATGCAAATGATGCGGCTATCAACAGATCAAACATTAATGTGCTTTAAGTAGGCCATTAATGAAGTACTTCCCTGAAAACTCTCAGAATTTTTACAGATCAGTGTAGTGGTTGCTCAGGCCCTGCTCAATTCACCAGAGGGGGTTGGAGTTCACTCATTAGGTTTTGATCTCCCACAGAATCAATGTAGCAACCAGAAAGAATATGGATGCAGAAAACACAGAAGCTTTGGAAGAAAACTAAGGGCATGGTCCACAGAAAGTGTATACATTAATCAGCTGAATGGACATCTCATGAATGCACCAGACACTCAAAGAATCTAAGGCAAAGAGTATGTCTGGAGCACTTATTTTACTTATTGGTGAATCTATTTCAGTAATTAACACTAATACTGTATGTTCCAGGGAAAACAACTCAAATCGTGTAAACTCGCCGCTATACTCTGTTTAAAATTTTAGAATAATAGATGTTTTGTTTCACCTCAGATCCAGCAGAACTCAGATAGGTTTAAAGTTGAAGTAAGTTTTTCTTTTTAAGGTTAGCCTTTATCCTTAGTTAAAAGAGAATATGTTCCTCAATAACCCCATTGGAAAAGGCAAACAGAGCCCTTCTGATGCCAGTCCTAGTTTCCTGCTCTCCCTGCCTCATCCAAAAGGGATCCCTGTTTGTGGGGCATATGTGGACTCTGCCACTAGGGACTCTGGCATGGAGCTAGAGGGAGGTGGAGATGTGTCAAAATCCTGGAAATCTCATTCTTGAGATGGGCAGGAGTGAGCATGAAACCACACCTGCTCTCCAACCATCTTCCAATACTGCCCCTCTCCATAGTCCACACACTTACTTAGGCATGCTCCTATGATTTGAAAGCCCGTTTCCATTTCCTCAGCCTAATGAAAGCATATCCATCCCACCTTGGTGCTTCTATTGTGTTCTTTTCTATATGTCAATGCTACCTTAAAACAAAACAAAACAAAACAAAAAAGGCATACAACTGGTTCCCCCACACACACTTAAAGACATAAATGAGCCCAACTAAATTGATAATTTCCAATGTGAAGCTTTTTTTTTTTTTTCACAACCGGAAGTCAGATGTATGCTTTTGAAAGTACTGACTGGGATGGTCTACCTGTTTCCATGGAAACAATGGGCCGCAGAGAGAAGCCACTCCCTGGAAATGACTGAGGCACCACAGTACGCTGATCCAACAAAGTGGAGGCTGACCTGCCAAGGCCAGGTCCCTTCCTGGGAGTCAGAACCCCCAACGATGCGGTGGAGGAGGGAAGCACTCCTGCTACAGCCTTTAGGAGAGGAAGTGTCATATGAGCTAAAGGTGAATAGAAATAGAAACCCAGAGAGAGAGAGAGAACTGGAAATCTGACCACATTTATGGCTGGGTTGGGAACTGACTCATCAAGTCAACAGTTGGAAATCGCCTGCTTATCTAGCAGAGAGGAAATCTATAGGTCTGGAACCTGCGTCAACATGGCACCACACCTGTGCTGCTGAGAGCATGTCCTGACTTGGAGTCTACACACTGATGCATGCCGGGGAGGAAGTCGCTGTAGTAACAGCTGGACTGACGTAACAGCAAGCCATGGAGTTAGGTTGCTGTTTGGAAAGGAAACAGTAAGTTTTTAATATAAAAGAACTGAGAATGTCTTTGAAGTTGTGCTTATTTGAGAAGGCATTTGGGAGAGAATTTATAAGTCCAAGACATGTGGACTTCTACTAAAAGCCTGGTCATCAGAGCTGTTGCTTCTCAGTGTAATGGCGTGGATACAGCTGAATATGGTGATTAATGAAAGACCACATGATTAAGGAAAGCACATGGCATAAAGAATCTCAATGTTGGTCTTATCGAGAGTCATAACTAAAAGCCATCCACCAGGCTACACCTCTTTATACAAACATAATTATTTTTTTTTATTGATTGGGATTACTGGAAAGCATTCTCTATGTTAACTCCTATTGTCAAGAAGGAAGATGGAACAAACCTCAAGGGATTTTATTTCTTTGGAACAATGTCAGAGTCAGTTCACCAATGGGTGTTATTATTTTCTAGATCCAAGCAGCCTCTGCTGAAGAATCATACCGAGAAGCAATGAAAATGAAAACAGTGGGGAAAGGAAGAGAGAATACACTAATCAAAAGATGCCATTTCTACGCACTGCAGCCTTCTTCGTCACTTCCGTCAGGACAATCCACTATACCATCACATTGTGCATTTTGTTTCCTGAAGCAAATGTCATTGCCACACTTAAAGGTCTTGTTGGTACATGGGATGCCTAAAAATGAGCAAAAAGATGGAAGAGTTTTGCTTTGTTGCTGTTGTTTCTGGTCAAAAACAGATTTGAGGAAATGACATGAACTCTACAAAAGGTGTATTAGTCGCAGGGTCCCTCTTTTCTGCTCTGGGAAAAGCTGGCAGAGGATAGTAGAGGCACCCCCACATGGACATTTTTCCATCCCTTAAGGAGATGCACTCGAAGGCAGGCCAGTGGAATACAGCTGAGAATCCACTCCAACTGCCTCTCCATAGCCATGGGGAACTCAACATGAAAGTGTTGGCCATATTAATGGTCTTGGGTCATGGCCTTTTGGCTATTGCCTTGTCTCACTCTCCAAGAAAAAAAATAATTATCAAAACCCACACCACATGCAGTCCTTTTAGATGGTTGGGGAGAAATAATAGATAGATGCTGTGAATTACAGTTCATTTGTGCACAACCTAGAGGGTCACATTCTGCTGTGGTATCATCAGGTGTCCTCATGTGTCTGGCAGGCTCCTCTATGACAGACCTTCATTGTCCAACCTACAGCTAGCATGAAAAGCAAGTAAAACCACAAAAAATGCTCCTGTATTTGCACAGGAACACATCCAATTCTACCCTACCTACTCTATCTCATTGTGAACAAGCATCTCACTGTTTTCTAGAATTGGGAGGATTCTCAGAACAAGAGATATCAGGGATAAAAAATGCTCTGAGACACTGAGGCAGATGCTGTCTCTGAATGCAGCAGAGCTGTCTGGATCACCAAGGCTCTAACAGAAGAACAGAACCCTGGGTATCCTCCTCACTCCGAGTGCAGTTCTGTTCATCCTGGCCATCCTCGCAGTCCCGGAAGCCATCGCAGACCAGAGGGCCATGCTGCCGGAAGATGCTGGTGTTGCAGGCAGGTTTGGCCGTCACTGTGATGAAATACAGAAAGGTCATGAACACAGGACATCAGGTGGGCTTTCTGATGACTAATAGTGCCCCTCTAAAGGTGTGAACCTTAACATGACAAATAGAACAGAGTGAGAGAGCATGCTTTCCTTGAAATGACAAGTCCCTGGAAAAAAGCAGACATTTAGTGTGATTCCTTACTTTGGTACAATTCCTTCCAAAAGGGTTTGTCAGATCTTGGTTTCTTATCATGTAAACATGTTTAAATCTGGTGGTTAAAGAAACTTCAACTCTTTGCATCATAAACAATCATATTTTGTTTTATTTTTGAGACAAGATCTCACTGTATAATCCTAGTTGACATGGAACTCAGTATGCAGATCAAAATGACCCCAAACTCAGAGATCAACCTGCTTGTGCCTTTTGAGTGCTGGGACTAAAGATATGCTCTGCCATGCCTGGCTTAACTAACCTTTTTTTTTTTTTTTTTTTAAGAAAAATAATTCTTACCAGCTGTTATCTGAGCTGAACTTGCCTCTCCTCCTGAAGAAGGTAAAGTGGATTGAAATGGAAGATTTTGGGTCATTCATCTCTCTACCTCGAGTCCCTGACCAAAATTCATAGGTGCTCACAGAAAGCTTGGTGAATTAATATCAATGAATGAGATCTTAAAGAATATCAGACTTGTGGTCCACATGTGAAACAACTTTAAAATAGTTTTATTCTGATAGATAAGTACACTAAACATCACTGTTTCTTCTTTGACCTACTCCTTGAATTTCCTTCATACCTACAGCAAGCACAGTGTACCAGCAAGCATCTTTAGAAGAGATGGTTTTCTCCACAATTTCTAGATTATGAGATTTATCAGTTGTAGAGGTACAGGTCATTTTATAGTATATTAAATGTAATGTTTCTCCAAAGACATGGAAAGATTACATACCATTTCTGTTAGGAGAATATTAAACCCTGAGAAAAATGCTGCCAGTAACTTTATGTTGTTCTTAAACTATCTTTCTATCGCCCTGTAAACTAGTAATAGATTAAGAAATGGGTTGCAAGTAACAGTGAAAAATCCACATCTAAACTCTCCACTCAGGCTAGAAATATCCTGTATCCATCTCTTAGTCATTGCCGGCATGATGTCAATGTGTATGCAGAACAGGAGGCAAAAAGACTACACTGGCCAGAGGACTCTAAGGAAACAGTCTTCCAAACACAACGGGACTGACACACATATGACCACATAAGGCCCTGTGGCAGCATGCACAGGGCCTTCACAGGTTCAAGCCAGGTTGGACCCCAGATCTGAGAGGTGAAAGCGAGCATGAGCTAACCAAGAGGCTATGTCCAGTGGATTCTCACTGGGTATATTAACTGCACTTATGGGCAGGTCCCATGCCAAGCAGTAGATGGGCAACAGAAAACAAACTCAAGGTTATTTTGGTCAATGTTTGTGACTCCTATTGCTTTGCTTTCTTACTGGTCTTCTGATTGTATGATATGGTCTCCAGCTGCGTGTTTTTACAGGTTTTGTTCCCTCTCTCTCTCTTTCTGTCTCCTCCTACCCTCCCCCCCATGTGTGTGTATGCTTGTCTTTCTTGTGGAATTTTTTCATTGATTTTTTTTTTAAATTCTGTTTTGTTTGATTGGTTACTTGTTTTCTAAAGAGAGAGAAAGAAAGAAGGCATAGTTGATGGGTGGAGATATTGCAAGGATCTGAGAGACACTGGGGGAGAGGAAACCCTAATCCAAATATATTACATGAAAAAAAAACTTTTTCAATAAAAAAATAAGTAGCTTTAACAGAAATAAATAAATAAGCTAAGCTAAGCTGTCAAATTTGTTCACCACACCTGTGTCCCATAAGCAATCACACTGAACTTGCTTCTTGCAGATTCTGAGTTTCTCGAGGTGAGAGATCTGTGCTTTCACATAGGGTTGTGGTGGACTAAGTTATTAACCATGAGACATTACTTCCTGGGATCAGGGTATCTTATACCACTTTTTCCACGTCCTCAATGTATGCAAAGTAAATTTTCCTCCCTCTTGACTGTGGGCTCAGTCATGTGACTTCTTCTGAGCAACAGAATATGATGTAAGCCTTGCAAGGCCAGGCCTTATGGGCAGCCACATGTTTCTGTTCACTTTTTGTCGCTTTTGTTACTTTTAGCACCTTGGCTCAATGCAAGAAGGTGCCATAAAGAATAGCCATAATCCCAACCTGCAAAGATCTCAGCATGGAATGGCTCAGTGCTTAAACCTGAGCCAGTCAGCTAAGCTGCATCTATGCAACCCATAAATGCATAAGAATAAACGATTGAGTTCATTAAGCCATTGTGTTTCGGGATAGCTAGTAACAGTCATACAGCAAATACAAAGACTGGTGTCATCCAGCAGCAGCAATGATTCCAAGGAGTTATTTGTTTGTAATGAAGTCGTATTGCACCTACCACAGAAAAGTTCATCACTTTCATCGAAACAGTCATTCACTCCATCACAGCGCTGAGCCTGAGGAACACACAAGCCGGAGGAACATCTAAAAGATCCAGCAGGACAAGCTACAAGCAAAACAGAAACACAGAAAATCTTGGCTGGGGTTCCTAAAAGTCATCAGACTACCTTAGCAAAGAATTAAAAAGTTATTAATTGGTTAGAGATTTGATAGGAAAATGGGGGAAATGATACAATTTCTCCATCTAATTAAGAATGTGGATATTTTTTAATGCAGAATTTCAATAAACAAAGAGTAAATGCAAAACAATGCTACAGAAGTTGAATAGAGTAAGCCCAGGGCTCCTGTCTCTTCCCTCACTGCCCAACTTAACCACCTTATTCATCAAAGGGAAAGCTGTTGGCCAGAGCTTATGGCTGAATACTGCAGAAATAATAAATCCCTCCTCTCTTGTGTGAAAGAAGGGAAGAGAACACATAGTCAGGCCAGCTGCTGTCTTGGGGGCAATGGACAGAGTAGACAGCCCGCTAGGGCAGCATCATGGTGTGGGAAGCATTCTCAGAGGCTTGGCTCCTCCTCCTCCGTCCCCACTGGAAATTCAAACACTCTGAATATCAGAATGTAAGACTGCGAATCCAGTAGAATGTGCGCTCAGAGCTGGCAGAGTAGAACAACACTGAGAGAAGCTTTTTCTCACACCCTCATGGACTCTCCGCTGCGTCACTTTTGGTGGTCTCCTTTCAAAGAGATCTAAAATATCTCCAAGACATTATCTGCATTATGCAGCTTCAACAACTTCTCCCAAACGTTGTCCTTTCTAGGACTGCTTCCTGGCTATGTTCTGTGGTTTCCTGTATAAATTTAAACTTTCTGCAGGCTGACATTTGAACCCTGTCAACCAAGCGGCTCTGCCTACTCACTGTCACCCAAAGAGAGCACAAACTGCCACTCGCAGACCCACTGTATTTTGGTATAAGCACCATTATCACAAGGAATTATGAGTAGCACACACACACACACACACACACACACACACACACACACACACACA
>NW_026585689.1:137970-178639 GCF_907164565.1 Psammomys obesus
CACACACACACACACACACACACACACACACACACACACACACACAAAGAATCACCATGAGTATGGTGCCACACATCTGTTATTCCAATATTGTTGAAGCTGAGGCAAGAGGTTTGCCACAAGTTCAACACCAGCCTGGTAGATCTCTGTGAGTTGAGGGCAGCCGATCTATAAAATGAGTCTGGGACAGCCAACGCTACACAGAGAAATCCTGTCTTGAAAAACAAAAAACAAAAACAAAACAAACAAGCAAAAAGATAAATATAACAAAAATGAGGCAGTATTAATTCCTGAAATTCTCAAGGTCCAAAGTAAAGAAGCTTTGCTTTATTATTAGGGACTCATTAGGTTTTCTAAGAAATGGATCCCAAACTTACGTTGACTGATGTTGTAACTGCCATATTCTACCAAAAGTGGCTTGTCTGAAAGCCTGGAACTGCACTGGAGCTGGATGTGGGCCAGAGGGCTGGGCACTCGGAAAATGGTCTCGTGATCCATGTAGGAGCCACAGTACCTGAGAAGACAAGAGTAGGGGAGGTCACGGTGGCTTGAGGTCCCATAGACTGTTCTATCACCAGTGGGCATCACTGAAACTTTGGTCATTCAGGCTGTGTAACCAGAGACGCTTCTGGTAGAGCTAAGAATAACAGCTTCTTTGTGTTGTAGGACTGTGGTGTGGTAATTCTGAGTTTTCTCCTTTGCTAAACAGCATAAACCCAGCACTGTTGACCTGTTGCTTTCTTTACTAACAGGGCAAATCAGTAGAGCAATGGATCGAATTCTCCTAGTTTGTATATGTATCACAAGGATGGCCCGCTTTTATCCACGAACCCCTCTCTACAGCGGAGTAGAATCTGTGAGCTCAGGCTGACAATATCCAAATAATTCCACCCACAGTGGAGACAAAAGAAAGCAAGATTAGTTCAGTCTAAACTGAAATCTGATATGCACAGCAGGGCTTGTCCTTGGCAACATTTTACAGAAGTAACACGTATCCACAGTATTCTTTACCTTGACTTTTCTTTACTTCCTGTCATATCATGCCAACAGGATTGCTAGTGTTCTTTTGAGTAAATGTCACTCTGGTTAATAATTCTCACTATGCGAGCATTGTGGTTAATGAGCACAGGATATTACTTTACAGCAAGATAAGTTCGTTCACTGCTCTGTGTAGGCGAGGCTTTTCCAGTGTGAAACCTGTCAAGTTTCTATGGGAAACAGCTGACTTAAGAGCTGAGTGGGTGATCATGTCCTCACTTGATACCTGTGAATGCCAAGCACGCTAGGCTTCCAATATAGATGTAAGCCTGGCCTGAAGAAGCACTAGCTATGACTTTTAAGGCTTGAAGAAAACAAAAAAGCGTTCCTGTATTATTCAGAAGTCTTTGGCAGCTGGCTGAAATTCGGGAAAGGATAGTAGATAGCCAGTTACTAGAACACACAAAAGAGATGTGTGGGTCTGACGTCAAGTGAGACTTTTTAGGACCATACTTTAACTAGTCATGGTGATTATAATTGTGTATTCCGAAAGCATGTCCATTGTGTTATCTGTCTCAAAGATGAAAAGATCTCTTTTCATCTTGTGCCCGCCGTTAAGATCTGGAATTCTCTTGCAAAGGTGAGCTCCTTTCAGTGTATTACTGTGGTTTGAATGGGAAGGGTCTCCCACAGGTTCATGTATTTGAAATAGTTGGTCCTCAGCTGGTGACACAGTTATGAAATGTTCTAATTGTTTAGAAGACAGGTCTCAGTGAGAAGTAGGTAGTTAGAGGGATGTCTGAAGGGGTACATTGTCCTTGTGTCTGTGTGTCATCACTGTCATTGTCATCATCATTGTAGTTCCTGGTCTAAGCTCCAGTGTGATCAGCTGTCCCATGCTTCTGCCAACCAGACTGAGCAGCTCCTGGCACAGTGATTTCTCTGTCACAACAAACTGAAATCCCCTGAAACCTTGAGCCAAACTAAATCCTTCCTCCTTTCTGTCTCATATTTTGTCATAGCAACAAGAAAATTAACTAGCACACATGCTAAGGAGGAGATCAAGGAGAATGAATTCTTTATACCCACGCTTGGGCTGGAGTTTGAAGATGATTAGTGTGCTGTGGAACATGATGGTGGTTTATGGGATGAAAGGGTAAAAAGGGAGAGACTGAAGAAACCCAGTAAAAGTCAGTTTACATTCTCTGCATGAACACAAGGCAGGGAATCATAAAGAAATGAAGGAGTGTGTTAAAGATCAAACAGTAAAGTTACTTTTCACTGAACCAGAGTTACACAAGTTGGCCAAGTGCCAGACGCTAGCACTTTCTAAGACACCAAAGGCCTAATTTTCTGGAATTGTAAAAAGGCCATTATTCACTACTCTAAGATTCCAATACTACATCGAGCTAACCTAAATATAAATATCCCAGTCTATGTTATCTGATATTTCAGGGAGAACCTTGGATTCCTTCCCATTACCATTTGGATTTTTTTTTCTTCCCCATTGCAGCCAGCATTCCTTTGACCCACTTCTCAGTGGTGATATAAAGCAGAGCCTTTCTTCTCTAGATGCAAAGGACTAGTGTGGAAAGAGCTAGGGACTTAAGTCCTGATGGGACAAGCAGAACCAGATGAATCTGATAGGACTTTCAAAATCTCTGCTTCGGGAAAAGTACTTGGGGCCAGAAGCTTTCCTGGTATTGGTTGGGAGGAGACTCTTCTACTTGGAGCAAGACCTGAATCATGCTTGCTAGTTATGAGAGGGGCAAAGTCCTCACCCCTTTGCAAAGAATAATTTGTTCATTCTTAGGCACACAACTCCACAAAAGGTGTGTAAGAGTGTGAGCTTTTGATCTCTACTTCCATTATACATCAAATGCAATGTTCTTAAATGTTTTAGGGACACATTGCTTTGTATTTTTTTTTTTTAGATGAGAAAATTTTGCTATGTAGCCTTAGCTGGCCTGGAACTTGCTAGGTAGAGCAAGCAATCCCATAACTCATCTAGCCTTTGCCTTTGCATGTTAGAATAATAACATGCACAATATACTTTTAACATACAATTTGCATCTTTTCATTGAATGCTAGCAAAAACAAGTTTAAAAATAACTGTAACAAAAAAGATTAACATTTTCCCTATTTAATAAGCTATTAGATGGCAGGCAAGGTTTGAATTTGAACCTATATGATAGATACTTGAAGTTGGGCCCAAGATTGTACATACCTTTAATCCTAACACTGGAGAAGCAGGCAGATATCTTTGAGTTCTAGGCCATCCTGATCTAAATAGTGAGTTCCAGTACAGCCAGGACTACACAGAGAAACCCTGTCTCAAAAATCAAAACAAAAATAAAAACAGATGCTTGGCTCAACCTATATTTCCGAAACAAGTGCAGATTAAATTTTAATGAGATTCAGATAGGTCTCTCCCAATGAACATAGGGTCATGACTATTTTGCAGACAGTTTCTAAATTAATGAAAAGATGCCTTTTCAAGGAAAACCTCTTAGAGGGCTGTGTAGATGGCTCAGTGGGTACCTGCGTGCTGTGCAAGCACCAAAACTTAAGTTTGGATCCCCATCACCTACATAAAAAGCCAGATGTAATACACGTCTGTAACCTCAGCACTGGGGATGTGGAGGCAGGAGAATAATTGCGGCTTGCTGATCAGATGGCCTAGCTACAAACACAAAAACAAACAAAAAAGGTGAACTCCTGTATCAGTGAGATACAGTCTCAAAAATTATAATGGAGATTAATAAAGAAAGATACCTGACATCAACTTCCATGATGTCAGCATGAGTGTACATACAACTACATACACACACACACACACACACACACACACACACACACACACACACACACACTCAAAAGAAAAATTAAAAAAAAAACAAGAAAGAAAGGAAGGAGAAGGGGGGGTGCTCTTAGTAAGAGAAAGTTTTGTTTCATAAAATAACACAAGAAAAGAATTAGCTGGCAAAGACTTTAACTCACTCGATACTTCTTTGAGAGTTAATTGAGAAGCTATTCTCCTGCCAAAACCGATCACAGCTGTATTTTTGAATACTGGTTGTAGTTTTAGAAGCAAATCAGCAACAATAATACCGAAGGAACAAGTTAGGAACTAAGTGATGCATTCAGTAATCGCAGGCATCTCTATGTCTGAGATTCTTTCTGATGAACCATTTCCCAGTCCTAGCATATACCTAGGTCAGTTAGGCCTCCCCTACAATGCAACCAGCTAGTAGTTATTGTAGACTACTAGCTAGTAGTGTCTTATTTTTGAACCTCCAGAGCAACCCCTTGTTATTTTCCCCAGTGGCTCCAAGATTTGAACACTTCATTTAGCAAATACATTTGTAAGATGTACAATATACTCTTGAATAGTCCAGCAGCATAAAGAAGGTGTAAGGCAGAGGATTTGAATTCTGCTATAACCACAGGTGCCCACTGGCCATGTACATACTTCTGAATTCCTCCATCTTTGGCTTCCCTCTGTCAGTAAACTGCAGACTCCTAGAGGACAGGGAACCTTCCATATGATTCCTCACAACCAAACATCACTTACATGTGTTCATTAATTTCCCACCATCCATGCTCACAGCCCTTCATACTCTTCTTAGTTATGGAATAGTTGTAGAATTTCAGGGCTATGCCAAGAGTTGATAGGGAAGTCTGTAAAAAGCAAACAATGTCAGAAAAAAAAAATGGCTCAGTAGAAGAACATATTTCAAGTCAAAATGTCTTTGCTTGCTCAGTATTGATTCTTTCAGCTCATTGCTTTAAGGATGTTTGTGTTATATAGCCCTTAGTGGGATGGAGCATAGAGGGAGGGAGCGAAGGAACCCTAGAGAGGAGGATAGTAGTTAATGGATGCTATGGTGTGGATAATGGAGATAGTGGCAGTGGCAAAGGGCTAATACGAGGGAGAATGAAAGGAGAGATAAGGATTTTCAGAAAAGCCATAGTGCCCTATTCCATTACTTTATGAGGTTACTCAAAAATACAGATATATGTGCATACATGTGTGTGTGTGTGTGTGTGTGTGTGTGTATGAATGTATTTTAATGGGGTTACATCACATGAAGTGACAGTGCTTCTCCCAAGAGCCACGTGCTAACAAAAACCCCAGTACCAGGCATAGTAAAATTCCTTTGTAGCTGTTGGTCAGAGGAATAGATGCCTCCCAAACAATATAGACTATTTCCATTGTTCTTGGCTTCCTTCCAGAACTTGAAGGTAAGGCGTTATTATTGGTGAAGACACATACTTCACATACTTGGAAAAACTGTGCTGAAATTGACTTGGAAGGCTCCTCCCTGAGGACTGTCACTCATAGTATTGGGAAGTAAGCTGCCAAGACAGAGAAGCAGTTCATAGTTCTACCTAAGGTATAGTATCTATAAGCCACAAAAATGACTAGCTATCCTCATTGATGAAACTGTGGCACTTTTAGCCTCAAGGTAACCAACAGCCATCTAATTTGACTGAAGACCTGATAAATAGGAGGGAAATCATTCCAGGTACTATAAACCTAAAAAACTGTTCATGACTGGTGAGGTCACAGGCTCTACTACCATCATTTTCTTAAATCAATATAATTTCTAACTGTATTTTAAATGCTTATCCTTATACATAAGTGTAGTTCTCACTTCTCATCAAATAAGCTTCTTTTTATAGAGATTAAGACTATCTTACATAGACACAAGTTGTCAAAATGCAGACTGCGGAATGCCCAACTTCAACTGACACCTCTGTAACATGACCTAAGGCTCTGGGAAAACTGCTGAAGAAGAGTGAAAAGACTATCAGAGTCAGAAGTCCTTGCTTGCTGGTAGATAGTATCCCCCCCAAATGACACTATACACCTACAAAATATCAACATGAGGTTGGCCTGTACAGGACCAGCATGATGACAATATCAGTTGACATGTTATTGTGGGAAATGGAAATTCTCCGTGGTCCCACACCTACATGAAGAGCTGCAGGTGTTCAGTAGCTACTGAGAGAGGGAGGATCGGTTTTTTTTTTTTCCCATGGAGAATCTCCTGCATAGATTGTCCAATTCAAAATGATTATCTGTGGATATATTTATATATGAGTAACACTAAATGGACTAGGTAGTTGTATACAATAATAATTTAAAAAAAGATCATGACTCTGGCTGGGAACAAGGGAACACAGCGGAGGGATTGAAGTGGATAGGGAGGCATGGTTGCGATGTAGACCAAGATTTCATGTAGGAGGTTCACAAAACACAAAATAATTTTTTAAAGTCATGGGAAAAAAATGTATAATTCAATCTTGTTACGTTTTTCTTTAGGTTGATTTTATTCACTGACAGTGTTCTGAGGCGTTTGATTTTGGTTATGTGTTGTTTTGTGTTATGTGTATGTGTATGTGTATGTATACAGTTGCTTCTTTCTAGTGTTCATAGAGTTAGCCTTCCATCATTACCTATTTTTGAGAGAAAATAAATCAGACACTTCACAGTCAACACTCTAATAAACCAGTTAGGTCAGTAATGCAATTCTTATTTTATAGAAGAAAAACATGGCTAATGGAAGATAAGTAATTTTCTGAAAATTAGGAAATGTAGACCAAAAATATAACATAGTCTTTTACTTTAGTCACATTCTGTTCAGTGTGTCATGCTTATTATAAACTTATATGAAAGACTCAGTAAGAACAGGAAATTATCTCAAATAACCACAGGAAGATTTTTCTATGGCAAAGATGACTGCATATTTCCTTCACAGGAGCAGGAACGAGCAACTTATTTCCAAGCTATCCCATATGTTTCCTCTGTGATATGAGGAGGGGACTCCCTTGGCTCTCAGTTACCCTGATAAAGGCTGGTGGACCTTAATCTCATGTTCCTTCTATGTCCCTTCCACTATTCCTCACTCCCTTACTGGTTTGGTATGCCCTTTTCTTTATAAAGATTTTTTTTTTCTTCAGCCCTCAACCCTCAACCTCCAGCAAAATAGAAAGTAAGCCAATATTCTTGTTTACACTCTGACTAAAACTAACAACAACTGTGTTTATGGATTTTCATTTTAAATCTCTGGGTTATTATAGAATCAATATTTATTTTTACATCAAAGGAATTTCAAACATTTGACTGAGTTGTGGGAAAAGTTACATTCCTTATTCTGCTTGTTGAACAAACTCAAGAAGATACATTTATGTTTTGGAGGGACTGAAGAAGAAAATAGTATAAATCCCCTCTCCTTCCTTAGCCCTTTCATTTATCCTCTCCTATTCTCTCATCTACCCAACTCTCTAGTCATCTGAGATCTTAAATCCTGAAAATCTGGAAAAGGGTGTGGATCTAGCTACTTATTTTATAAATGACCATAGTATTGACCATAAATGACTTAAAGACACTTGTCACCTTGACATTGAATCAATCATCAGGTTTGATTACAATAATAAAATAATTTGTGGTATTAAATTTGCATAGCTAACAAATGATCACACGTGGTGAGTTCCCTCCTGCCTCAGGTTCCCACCTTAGAAGCAGTGCCTTTTTCCTCAGTAACCATAGGATAGACTCCTCTCCTCTCTCTGAGGCTTCTCTAACCTCCTATTTAACAACCCCTTGACTTGCTTCCCTTCACACTTCCAGCTGCCTACCCAACCGATCACACTCCTTCACTTCTCTGCTTTCCCCTCTAGCACTTGTGCAGTCGCCCTTCAGTATCTCAGCAGGATTGGTTTGGGGACTCTTCGTGTCTCCAAAGCTATGAAAACTGAAGTTCCTTACATTAAACACATAGTGTTTGCATAGCCTGCACATACTCTAAATATCCATATCGTTCATAATAGCTAGTACCATGCAATAATTTTGTAAAATGCAGTTACACTGGGTTATTTAAGAAATGATATCAATAATGTGATCTTATATGTTCAATACAAGTACGCACTCTGTCAGGCCATGAACTGAATGCACAGATGTGAAACCCACGAAGAGGGAGGACTCACTGTGTATGCAACTTGTTAGCTTGGCACCCGTCTCCCCCTACTGGAAGGTACATTATGTGAGAGCTGAACTTTATTAATTTACTTATTTTTCCAATTTCAGATTCCTAGTCTATTTTACTGCTTGAGTTCCAGGCCCACACTTACTGTTAGTGACATACTGATGAGTTCAAACTATATATTTGATGTTTACATCCAACCCAATGTTACACACTAATGATTATGTAAGTATGCATTGAGTGAGCAATAATTCAATGGCATTTTCCATTTCCATATGCTGTTCCATATGCTGTTAAAGTAGGAGAAAAAAAAGTGGCCTTACGACCAAAACATAAGACAGTGAGCAATGCCTTAAAAGGCAACAGAGGGAGATGTATACATTTTATATAAATACAATTTGCTTTAACTACAAACTGAATGTAAGTAACCCAGTCAAATTTATTATTTTCTTAATTTCCAATATGAAGCAGCACTATCTGTAATAAAATAATACTTTGATCCTGCAATATACCTTTATAGTTTAAAAATAAGTAAAAACAAAATAAATGGGAGAAATAAGGTCAAATCAGGTGAGTAGTAGAGAATGTCGAGTTGACAGCACAAAATGTAAACTATGAAAAAATTTACTTTCTAGATAATATATTTCCATAAGGTTTATATTTCCTAGCATTAAGGGATTTTAAGTGATAAAAATTTTAAGAGTTGTTAAAACTTAAAAATTAAAATTTTAATAAAATAAAACAATTTTTCCCCCAAGAAGACCTAGGTTACCTGAAATTTCCAGGTGCACTTGCATTTCGGAGGATAATAGCTTGGGTAATATGGACTTGAAATTTTTCCTTCAAAGCTGTTGATTTCCTTGACCACTATGGTGTTTTCACATTCTGAAAGAAGGTATCCACACACACAAGGTCTAGCACGATGTGATTATAAGGACAGGACTGCATGAATTTCTCTACACATACATATTTACCTGACTAATGGACTGGCACATTTTTTAATTTTTTTCTGTTCAACAAAATGGTACCCAACATGCACTTAGCTAATGTTAGGTCCAAAGGAAACTCCAGTTCCCAAAACCCCAAAAGGCAGTACAGATATCTAGAAATGAGCTCAGCCTGCACTATAAGAGGATTTCTGGAAGTTAGATAAAAGTCAGCAAGTCCCTCAGGAACTTGGGAAGCCAGTTTCCTCCATTAAAACAAAAATGGTATTTCCCTTATCACTGGCAGAAGGAACAAATGACTATCTTTGGTGTCTATGAGCATACCAAAGCGGATGCTGGCCTCCAGGCTCTCTCACTATCACAAGCACCTGTTACACATTTCAAAGTCTGTGCTAGCATACTAACCCCCACCCTAACCTCCCTCCAACTCTCTAGCTTCCCTTCCCCTAGCTACTCATTCTTCTTATGACCCTGCTATGTCTCAATCTCTGTATGTATTTCTATCTGTCTCTCTCTGTTGTGTACTCATTCTCTCTCTGTTGTTCACCTGTTCTCTCTCTCTGTCTGCCTCCCCAGCCTCTTCCTTTCCCTTTCTCCCTCTCTGCTCTGCTCCTGCTTCTCTCACGACCAGGCCTAGTCTGCTGGCCATGATCCATCTCTCTCTGCTCTTCATTTCTCTTTCTGTTCTGGATTCTTCCAGATGCCTCTCTCTCTCCATCTGTCTCTCTCCTACCATGGAGTAGTTGTGTCATCAGTTTACACAGCTAACCTATTTTTCACACATTCTATATTTGTTTTCCACACCTCATTTATCATGTGACTACTTTCTTTAAAGCATGGTTCTGGATTCAAAGACACCAGGAGCAGGTAAGTGGGGACACCTGCTAAGAGCTTCAGCCCCATACTCCTTCCACCAAGCTTGTAATCACACTACTTCCAATTTTCCCCTTGCTCTTCCAATCACCTTTTCAATTCCCTTTTGCCCTTTTGAGTTACCAAATCAACATCATTATGCTAACAGTTCTTGACTGAATTCACTGTATTGCCTTTCTTCTGAGTCAGGGTCCTTGACTAATACAACTTTCATTATAACAGAGCCCCAGGATAGAAAGACTGCGGCGTCTTAACAAGGATTGCAAGTGACTTGTATAAACTGGAAAGAACTTACTTTGTTCTGGAATGACTTCAAAATACGCCCGGATCCCTGACAGCCTCCGTACAGAAGGAGACTTCAGTGTCACCAACATGAGATTATTTGTAGAAACAAATGACATTAGTGTTCTTGTGGGTTCACAGATTCTGCAGCCAGATAACAACACATGAATAACTCCTTATTTCATAAATGGTCTACATACTGCAGCATCCCACACATTTCTGGAGCCATCACTCAGTTCTTCTGCCTTAGTTTCTGCTAGTCAGACCACCATCTGTGAGCGGCCATAAGGCTCTACAGATGAAATAGAGCCAGAAGAGATACAAAATACATTTGTGTAGTAATGGCTACCAAGGGATTTTTCTCAGATGGCCATCCGTGGGCTCTCCTCGAGAGCAAACAGGGTATAAGGATAATGCCTAATGGCTTAGTTCCATGCATTGGCTGTATGAAAGATGCTAGACAATAGAGCAATTAAATCTCTGTAATTCTAGGGTTCTTTTAACACTTGTACTGATGCTGCCCCATTGCTCTGAAGTGGTGATCAAAATGAGATAAGAGCCCCAAGTGCCTGGAAGGGTGAGAAGAAGCTAGCCCTCACTGAAAGGAGACATGAGTGAACTTACTTTTCATTGCATGTATGTTCCTCGGCAAAATATTAATGCGCATGCACACATGCGTGCTGTGATACGTGCAAATACTGTTCAGAATAAGATAATTCACACATTCTTTTAACATAGTGCCTAAAGGAAACCTAGTTGCCGTCATTAGCTTATTGAATATTAAGCACCCATGACCAGAAATTTACTATTAGATTTTAAAATTAAGATACAGATATTTTTATATTTAATAAATACAATATGAATAAATATATTTATGCAAAATGTAACAGAAATTTGCTGAGGAATAAAATTGTAACGTAATTGCTATTATTTTCTCTGACCTCATTTTTCTCTATACTGAGCATATTATCCATCTTCGTAATTAAAGAATTTTTTATCATTTAATGTGATATAATCATCACAGAATATTTATTCTCATGTTTTATTGATACAATAGCTGCTACTCTATAAACAGGGGAAGTCAAATTACACAACATATTTGACGCATTTGGTATCTATTGCCCAAAGTCTGCTATGTGGACTTTGAGAGTCTCGTGTACAAGTGAACAAATACAAAATCTGACAGACACTGCAAAGCTATTAACGTGTCACGATGAATGTACTTAAGTTTTTTACACAAAAGAATTGTAAATAGAGAATACGAAAGCCTTTTTCACCAGACAGCTAGAGAGCCTGCATCTTACCTGTACAGAGTGGCGCTCCGGATTGGCAAGAGGGCGTCGTAGACAGTCAGGGAGTCGGTGATACAGTTGTCAGCTTCCAGCTGGATGGCCTCGATTGAGAGACGAATCAGATAACCTACTACAGCCACCAGCTTGAAGTGACACATTAGCTGTCCTGAGGTTGCAGAAATTTCCAGAGGGTAGCGGAGGGCCAGGTGATCTGCATAGAAGTGCTGGGAGCAGCCTTTGTCTGTGGAGAAGGACCCTTCCTTAGTCTCTGCCCCTATTCCTCTCCCTCCTCTCCCCCTTTTCTCTGTCTTGCTCTCTCTCTTTCTCTCCCTCCTCTCAAGGAATGACCTCTCTAGAAGCCTCTATGGCAGAGGAGTAAACAAAGGCTGTCACATGGAGGACATCTGTTCTCCCTGCCAGTCTAAGCTCCACGCTCCTCTCTTTGGTGACAGAACCTATTACTTTGAGAAACTGCCTCTACTTCATCCATAGTTTAGTTGGGGTTAATTTACCTCTGATTCTATAATCTGACACATGACCAGACTGGCCAAACAGTGGAAGAAGTTGGTTTGGAATGGTTACATCAACGGGATTCCGTTCACGAGTGCTACAAAAACTTTCATGAAGTCTGTGTGCAGGAGTTGTCCACTATATCTGAGGAAATTATCAAGTCTAAGCTTTGATTTGCTACCACAATGGAAGAAACACTTGAGAACTAAGTCTGTACATAAGAAAGTAGAAATATTGATTCCTGCCAACATTTCCTTTTATAACTTGGTTTCAACCATGCCTGAAGCCACCATAGTCCATATTTGCCTCAGCTACTTAATACATACACCAATCAAGTTGTTTTTGTGCTAAAGCCACTTACATTGCTGTCACTTGAGAACTAAAAGAACATTAAAAATCACATAATTTTTTTTAAAAAGCAGTCTGAGGGGTCCACTTATGAGGGGTAAAGGAGAAATTTGTGAATTTACCAGATCCTATGGTTGAAGAGTATTCTGACCGAAGCCCCGCTGCATTGAAATGATATAGAAAAAAGACTGTTAGTTCCAGAATCTTGTTTGTTTAGAAAACTGTTCTCAGTCCTTCTTTAAAATAATCAAACACATCTGGGATGGATTGTACTTCATAATAGCCCAGCGAGAAGCAGAGTTATCTAGGTATTTCATGATTAAATAGGAGAGCCAGGAGATGACAGCCATTGAAGCTAAGGATCTATGAGAATTCAATGTACTATTCTATTTGCTTCTATGAATTCATAGCAACAAATTTTTAACAATTCAAGGGTAAGAAAGCAACTATGTGTATAATAGTAATTAGTTCTATGACTGAAATAGTAAACATAGTATATGATATTTTTCACCAGAGAATTTTTAGTCATTCAATCAAATATCAGCCACCTACTGTATAGCCAGTATATTTGTGTGTATATATTACACAGGCAAAACTTGTATCAAAAGAGAAAGATACAGAGATTTTGGGTAACACAATGTTTCACTGTCAAGACAAATGGTGACATTGTGTTTCCGTGTGGTAAGGCACAGCCTGTTTGGAAGCATTGGTGTAGACAAGGCCATTAGGAAATAGGGCGGGGGAGGCAGATTTCAAGTGTTGGCCTCTCATGAAATAGTAGGAAGCATCTAACCAGCTTCTAATTGACCACAAAGCTAAAAATAAAAAATAAATAAATAAAGTAATGAAAATACAATGCTTACATATTGTTCTCCGTAGCTCAATAAGGCAAAGAAGATGTGTGATTAGCTGTTTTTACTCTGTCCAAACACACATCTTAGTTCTTAGGCCATGTGTTTGTCCTGCTACAAGCTACTGCAATATGATCTCCCACAAATGGCACTAGATCTATCGGGGCCAAAAGCAGGCATCTGACCCATTCGCCTGCACATGACTTGGGTGTATGATACAACTTTTACAGTACGTATTTTCCATACTAGATACACATGTGCAAAGGCCTCAAGAGGTTTCACATCTGTGGGCTCATTTTCACACACAAAAGTCTGTGTCACCTTGACTTCACATTAATGTCAAAAGTCTCAATAAGCAAAGACTCAGGAAGCACCAAAGTGGCTTAGCAGGTGAAGGCTGTTGATGTCAATCTTAATGACCTGAAATTGATCCTTCCAGGACAGGAAGAGAGAATCAGCCCACAAGTTGACCTCTAACCGATACGTATGTTCCATGGTGTGTACAGATGCACACACAACTTAAGATGTAATTCCAATAAAAGATTTATGACAGCCAGTTCTCCTGTTCCCTTTCTGTGTTCTCACCTCATCTCTTCATGCTATGCAGTACTTTCCTGCCATTGAACACTCATGACCTTTCTTCTATTTGTTTTCTT
The DNA here is from genome assembly GCF_907164565.1 of Psammomys obesus. Taxonomy (NCBI): domain Eukaryota; kingdom Metazoa; phylum Chordata; class Mammalia; order Rodentia; family Muridae; genus Psammomys; species Psammomys obesus. Next base: position 151,697 of record NW_026585689.1, read on the forward strand.
TACTTTGCCTAGGTAAGCCTTCTCATCATTGCCACTTTGTCCAGAGTCCAAACTAAACTTTCAGTCTCCAGTCACAGCAATACGAAAAAAGGAAAAATAAGCTAAACCTCAGTAAAATTCTTCTATTCTAGATATTTCTTCCTTAGGGACTTAGTCTGAAGGTGCCTCAGCTTAATAAACACACAAAGGAATACACTTTAATAAATATGATTTTGTATGTGTTTGTTCACAATTCTGCTTTCCAATCATACTGTGTTTAACATTTACAAATTCCCTTCACCAGTGTTAATGTGCAGCTAACCCCCTGCTCCTAGGATGGGAGAAGAGCCTCTTCTACAAGGTTAACTCTGATAATGAGCATCTCAGAAGTGATGTTGAAGGAATGCTTAAAAGAGAATTACCCAACAGTCACCATTTAGTACCACAGAGTCCATGTCCACAGCCAGACCCTGCAAGCTCCCCACAGAGGTGCGGTTTACGATGCTTGTTTGGATGGAGTCCTTCAAGATGGCCGCCACACAGTCCTCACAGAAGATGTGGCCCTTGGCGTGTGGCATGACAAACACGATCCAAAAGTGGACCAGAAGACCGCCCTTGTTGTTACTACTATAGTGGGGGGAAAAAAGGAGAAAAAGAGTGTAGCTTAGAAAATACACATTCCCAGGAAAGGAGAAACTGACAGATACAAGGACACTGAGCACATCTTTCAGATGAACCAAATGCCCTTCTGTAGGTTGTCTTTGGTCCTGCTCTAAGGATTGGAAAGAGAAGGAGTCATGCTATGTGTGGGTTCTTGTTGTTCTTGTTGTTTGGTTTGATTTGGTTTTTTTTGAGACAGGGTTTCTCTGTGTAGCCTTGGCTGTCCTGAACTCGCTTTATAGACCAAGCTGGTCTCAAACAGAGACCTGCCTTTCTCTGCCTCCCCGAGTGCTGGGATTAGAGGTGTGCACCACTGCGCTGGGCGCTGTGTGTGTTCTAATCACTGTGTTGGGTTCACATCCGGAAGCGTTACTGCGTACAGCTGCATCTGCACAGAGATTCTTCTAAGGGCATCAACCAGTAAGGTCTGCAGATAATGGCAGTTCAGTTCTGTATCTTGGTATGTCTCCACACAGTGTTAAATCCGCCTCTTCCAATGAACCTGCTAACATTCTAGGTCTGCAGAAGAGAAAACTAAGGACAACCGTAGTTCAGAAACACACAGCTCGAACCAAGTGGAGCTAGAAACCAGAGTCCAGTGCTCTTTTCAAGCTGATCCCAGCGTCTGCATAGAAACATACGGTGGTGCTTCTGTAGTAAATAACTTTGGAAATGGAAGTGAAAGAACATAAACGTATCGGTTCCCTCCAAGGTTTCTCTGTACCTTCACTATGCCCCTGGGGGAGGGGGCTTATGAGCCCCTGCAGCTATACTGGGGGATATGGGAGAAACGTGATTATACTACAGGGAGACGATTTTTCCTAAGATATTATTTTACAGAGGGATTTTTCTTCTTCTTCTCAGACAATCTTGAGTGGCCAGTTTTTCGCTGAACATATTTTGAAAACGTATTCTCCTCTCCACCAGCCACCCACCATGGCAGCCATGTTCATGACCATAATTACCCAAAGTCGCTGAAACTGGGATTCCATCTGGGGGGAGAAAGGCAGACTTGTGACAGCCTGGCAGACAGTTAGGTCATTAGTTTTGCTAACGGGGTATTCTCCACCAACAAAATATTTCTGAGTGGGATGAATCTCAGTCCTTGCGAGACCTTAAGCAGAGGTTATAGCAAGGATGGTGAGAATCCCAGAACAAGGGACACACCTTACCTGACGTCTGCAACCACAGACTGCTTATAAAATTTGGAGAAAGCAGATGTCGTATAAACAAGGTTTACCTAAAAATAAAGAGATTATCTTAATTCTTCCAAACTTGGTTTTCTTGGGGCCACATGCCAACAGCTAGTAGTGGGGAAAGCAGGCCTCAAACTGAAGGCTTCTAATTCCAAACTCAAACATTATCTGTAGAATTTAATAAAGTCATTACTTCTGAATCAATTCTTAGAACAATTCTATTCTGCTGCAAAGAGTTGTCAGTTACTATTATTTTTTTATGTCTTTAAAGTCTGTCATCAAGTTTAACTCCTGCCTTCTTCCCATTCCTAACATTACTTTTCTCCTTAGTTAACAAATCAAATTCAAATTTTTCCATGGTGTCAGATCTGCAGATTTCCAGGGACAAATTCCAATACTAGCCACAAGGTGGCGCGTGGTTCCCACAACCCAGCCAACTGTCCCAAGGCCAACTGGTCCAAAACCTCGTAATTGGCTCTCAAAGGAAACCTTTTTCAATAAAAACACCCTCTTTGCCCTCACCAAGCTTTCCTAAAGCTAAACTCATTCTATTCTCCAACTCTAAAAAAAAAAAAAAAAAAAAAAAAACCACCCAAATGCCCAAATCTTAAAAGTCCATAATACTGTGGAAAAGACGATGAAGAATATTGTAACCATGCAACACACACACACAAATATTGCTTAATTTGTGTGTAATCCTGGTACTCAGGGAGGCAGAGGCAGGAGGATCTCTGTGAGTTCGAGGCCAGCCATGTCTACAAATCGAGTTCAGGCCAGCCAAGGCTACACAGAGAAAACCTGACTCAAAAGAATACAAAGAAAGAACAAGAGAGAGAAAAAAATATGCTCAAGTATAAAACAAGGAAATTTCCTCAACCATGTTCATAGCAGCTTTATTCATAATAGCCAGAATCTGGAAACAACCCAGATGTCCTTCAACCGAGGAATGGATACAGAAAGTGTGGTATGTTTACCCAACGGAATACTACTCAGCAATTAAAAACAAGGAAATCATGAAATTTGCAGGCACATGATGGGAACTAGAAAAGATCATCCTGAGTGAGGTATCCCAGAAGCAGAAAGACACACATGGTTTACACTAACTTATAAGTGGATATTATATATATAATATAGTATAAACATACTAAAATCTGTATACCTAAAGAAACTAAGCAAGAAGGGGGACTCTGGATAAGATGATCAATCCTCGCTTAGAAAGGCAAATGGGACAGGCATCAAAAGAGGGAGAAAACAGGGAACAGGACAGGAGCCTACCACAGAGGGTCTCTGAAAGACTACCCAGCAAGGTATCAAAACAGATGCTGATAATCATAGCCAAACTTTGGGCAGAGTGCAGGGAATCTTATGAAAGAAAGGGGAAATAGAAATACCTGGAGGAGACAGGAGCTCCACAAGGAGAGCAACAGAACCAAAAAAAATCTGGGCCCAGGGGTCTTTTCTGAGACTGATACTACAACCAAGGATCATGCATGGAGAAAACCTAGAACCCTTGCACAGGTGTAGCCCATGGCAGCTCAGTCTCAAAGTGGGCTCCCTAGTAAAGGGAACAGGAATTGTCTCTGACATGAGCTCTATGGCTGGCTCTTTGATCACCTCCCCCTGATGGGAGAGCAGCCTTACCAGGCCACAGAGGAAGACTATGGAAGACAGTCCCGATGAGACCTGATAAGCTAGGGTCAGATGAAAGGGGAGAAGGACCTTCATTATCAGTGGACTTGGGAGGAGACGAGGGAGGGTGGGGTTGGGAGGGGACAAAGGAGGGGGCTACAGCTGGGCTACAAAGTGAATAAATGGTAATTAATTGAAAATAAATAAATAAAGATTTAAAAAAAGAAATCATCTAAATCTGCTGGGCCTCCATTGGTTTGGCTTGGCTTCTCCCTGCCTGCCTGGTAGGCATAACTTGAGGCATAACTGGTACACCTATATGCCAGGTGAAGGATTTACTTCTGTAGTTGCTGGCAGTCAGTGAGAAGTTACCTGACCACTGCCATCCTTCTCAAAACCCCTCCTCATGTCTCACCCTCTGCATTGCTGCAGGAGTCCACATTAGCAAAAACCTTGCCCTATGCCGCGAGCCCTGAATGGACTTTTTTTTGTTTTTTTGTTTTTTGTTTTTCTCTAGATGCTTTTAGGCAATCAACTGGAAGAGAAATCAGAGATATGCATAATTTATGACAGTTTTGATTTTGTATTATGTATAATGTTAAAAAAAAACCCTGGAGAACAGCTTAAGCATCCAATAAAAAGGGATTTGTTAACTTTGAGACTATTAACACTTGCTTTTAAAGAATATTTGCTTGCATAAGAAACATGAAATGCAAACATTAAAAGAAAAATATTACACCCTAAGAGCAACTGCTAATACTCCAATATTTCAGGGCCCTCATGTCCTTGCAGGCCGGAATCAGAGCTTTGTCTCTGAAAATGGCATTGAGAAGCTGATGATCTTTTTTAATACTTTTTTGAATTTTAGTAATTTTTATACTATTTACATTTTTAATAAAAAGCACATTTTTTTAAAGTGAAGAGATGGCTAGTACCATGCTGAAATAAATATATAGAAATTAATCAGTATGTTTGAACTTCAGAACTGGAGAATATTTTAAAGATCACATGGAATTTCTTTATTCTGCAGAGAAGAATAGAAGTTGAAAGAGCCACCTGAATGAATGTGACTGTAACTTTCAGTGAAGACAGACTAACTAGAAGGAGGAAATGCGACTATGCTTGAGAGCACATATGGACTAAATTTTGTGTTGCTCTCTGACAGCTTTCTTTTTGTACCACTGAGCCAAGACACTTAGGAAGCCCCTGAACCCCATAGCCTGAGCAGGCTCCTCCCTCCTGCTCCTGCACCGTCATCCTCACCACTTGCTGTACTGTCTTTGCCATGGAGAGAAATTCCCTGGACTCCTTCTGCCGGTACTCAGGAAGAAACTCAATGTTGGTGATGCGGAACATCCCAACAAAATAAAAGGCATCTTTGCTCTCTGTCTTACCTGAAAAAAAAATCAAGAGAGAAGGCAATGAGGAGGTTGGACAGCTGAGCAATGTCTGATGCACATTGGCAGGAGTTTCTTAAAATAATTTCATCTAAGCAGATACATCGTAACCTGTAAAACTCAAAATGGACTTAGTGGTGTCTTTCCATCAGCAACAAATCACCACAGTTCCTAACACACTCTATTCATTTTATCTGTCACTGGTAACTACTTAAAAGGAAGACTTAAAGGTGAAAGCTACATTTCTTGGGCTTTATTCTAGTGTCTCTAGAGGGTTAAGACATATGCAATTTTCATGAGTTGCATATCGGAAAGCTGTGAGGTGGTCAGAAGTATGTGCCATCACAGTCTGGGGTACAGTTAGCATGATGGGGAAAGAGAGAAAAAGTCCCCTGACTCTTTGGAGCATCCGCTGAGCTCCTGGATGACTTGTGTGCCTAATGCCCAGTGGTGAGGCCACGCTTCCATTCTGCACAACACATGGAGCAGCTATCCTTACCAGGATGGCCTTCGGCTCAGCACGGGCTCACTTCTACTCAAATCTGTTCTGGGAACTGTAAGACTAGGTTTCTTGGCATGCACTTTGCTGACAGATGAACAGAGACAAGGCTGGTTGCATCTGCATGGACTCGGGGTCCAGGAGAAAGAGGAAGTATCTTGGGGAATTGGAATCCAAAAAAAAAAAAAAAAGTTTGATAAGTAAGAATTGTTTAATGGAAAACAGGTTGCATCCCCTCACAATACTGGGGGTTGAACATGTGCTAGGCAAGCACTATATAGAGGACCGCGCCACAGTTCTCCTCTTCCTTTCCAAGGCCTCTCTCCTCTCCAGCAGCTTCCATGGATATTCTTCACTCTTTAAGTATTTTTTTTCTCATACAAATATTTGCTGGAATGCTGGGAATCAAACTCACAGCCTTGCCCATGAGATTCAGGGACTCTCCACTGAGCTATATTCCCATCCATTGGTCTTTCAAGACCATCTCCCAAGGCCAGTCCAAATCCTTAAACTCCAGCTCTCCCTGCCTCTGCCTCTCAAGTACTGGCATTGCAGTCGTGTGTTGCCACAACAGGCCTCCGTCCCCCTTGGAGCAGCCCTCTCAAGCTCTCTGAGGGAGTGCGGAGGAAACCACTATCTTACCTCAACTCCCAGGATAATAAACACTTGGCTTACCTTTGGACCTCAAGACATTTGGTGAGGAAGAAAAACAGAATGTAGTAACAGAGACAGAGATGGAAAATATCCCCTTGCTAGCACAAGGCCTACCATCAGGTGAGGCTAAACAAAAGATGGTTGGATTTAAAAGATGGAACTGCATGAATGACAGAAATCACCCTCTTATCGGGTCTATTTGGGGTCACTTAGGCCAAAGCAAAGAAGTGATGCTGTGAAAGGATGAGGAACACAGGGTAAAGGCAGAAAAGCCTGTTGGGGGGGACATTTGGGAGGTTTTCAGTTTGTTGGTGTTTGATAATTATTGGGTTCTTGACCTTGGGATATCATCTTCCCTCACCCTTATCTCACTAAATCTGATACTTAAAACTAGTAATTGCTTTTGGAGACACTTTTTATGTATTTGTTTGTTTGCTTGTTTGCTTAATTTTGAAAAATCTCACACATCCCTTCTCTGATCAGAAGGGTCAGAATAGCAGCAATGCAAAGATGGTCAATTTAACATTAAATCCAGTTATATTTACTTAATTCTTCTAGCTCAGCCCAGGGCACAAGACTCTGGCTTGGCTACCTTGCTTCTTAAGGCTAACCTCTATGATCAAACTGGATATGTCAAAAGTAACCTGTTTTCTATTAAACAATTCTTACTTATCAAACTTTTTTTTTTTTTTTTGCTGGTGTTCCCTACTGCTCTGTTTCCATTCAATGATCCTCTCGGTTTTTATACAAGTAACCAACTTCTTTATAACATTTTTCCAAAACTTTAATTATAGGGTATTTCAAATATGTCAGTTGGGTACCAGAAAGCGATGAGATATATGTGCTCTGTGTTCATATGAGATGTGTTGACTTCATTGCCCATTTTTTTAACTTGTCCTGCCAGTCTATAATCTCCTTGGACTCAGAAATGTTATCTGATTTATCAGTCCATCTTATGCCTATCACAGAGGTCAGCTCACGTTGGCACTTCCACAATTTATCAAGTGAACTTCAAGGAGCCCATTCTGGAGGCTTTTTCTCAATTTCATCTCAAAGCCCATTGGGTGTTCCTCCAATAATTACAAAATAATCACTTAAGGATGTAAACATAACCAAAATCCTTCTTCAGGAAACCAATTTGTGGGCTTTTCAAAAGTAGAAAAAGCATCAGTAAGTATTCTGAAGATTGCCTTAGTATTAGACTATGCCAAACAAATTATTGAGAATCAATGATTAAGGATAAGTGCATGACCAAGACTATTCACGGATTCTTTGCCTAAAATTCTCTTGCCTTACAGTCACACTTTAATATCCTTGAGAATAGATCTAGGCAAGCTGCTTCTCTACTCATAGAATTTCTGATATCAAATGTGTGGGTTTTATCTCCTCACTAACCTACTCTCCAATTATCTGCAGATAGAAATGAGTATCCAATGACTCCATGTAACTATACAGAGTTAACTGCATCATACCTAGAATGATGCTCTGGCCTCAGATGCCAACTATAAGGAGTGTACCTCTAAGCAATCCATGCTGCTTCTACATATCAGGCGACTTCATAACACCTTCAGTTGTGATAATTCATTATAATAGTTCAGATATTTTGTTGTTATTTACACGTTATTCATAGTTTACTACAAGTGATATTGTAAAGAACACAAATGAACTATGGGGTGAATCTCTTTATCAGGGTGAAGCCAGGTGTGCCCGAGCCAACAAGCTTCTGTCCCTGTGGGGCTAGGACGAAGCACCTCCCAGCAAATTCACCAATGGAGAAGTGCTCTGAACCCTGATTTGTGTGCATTTTAATGGATGTCCTATTATTAGGGGGTGATTGACTAAATCACTAACCGATGAAGACTGAACTTAATCTCTAGCCTCTCTCTTCTTTCCAATACAGCATAGAATAGAAAGATACAGCCTGTCAATGACTGGTTGGTTCCTCTGTCTTTTTAGGCACTTCCAGAGACCAATCATCTCATCAATATTACAACCCCCCCAAAAAAAAAAACAACAACAACAACCAATATTCTTAGAAGCTCCATTTAGCAACAGAGAACTAGGCCTTGATAAAATATTATAACAGAAGATGTTCCCATCTACTGCCCTTTAGGAAGTTATAAGAATATCAGAAACCATGGGCTGAGACTACATTTATGTATTCCGCTTATGTGCTATTAAGTGTTTTTCATATCAAATGATTTATACACATGAGAATGCCAAAGCTAGTCAACCAATGCTATAGTTATCAGGTTGAATGAGTAAGGTCTGTGTAAAAAAGAACCTGGTTGTCACATGTGCCGCAAAGATCAATCAGATTGACAAAAGCACAGGCACAGGGGCAAAAAACATTACTGGGAGACAAAGATGTTTCTATGAAAGGGGGCTCAGGAAGGCAGAAATTTCACGTTGCCTAGTAACAGGCTGTGGGAGTAATGCGGAAATGAAACAGCTTAGTGTTTCATTCATTTTTTAAAAGCTACAAGTGCATTCCATTTATGAGTGAGTCAACTCCCCCTGGGCATCCTCTTCAGCTCCTGCTCCCTATCCCTCATGCCTCTTCCTCCTTTTGTCCACCCACAGGAAGAAAGTGATTGTGATGAAGAAATGGCAGATAATTCTGCTGGCTTTCCCCTTAAACTCTCAGCTCCATTTTCTGAAACCGTGTGTCTGTCTGGGAATGAGGGCAGTTCTACCAGAAGAGTCCAGAGACTGGTTAGGCCTGCTGATTCACACAGTACTCACCCACCCTCAAAAGAATGTGGAATTCAACTTACTGATATAGAGCCACAGAAGTGTCCAGGCTGTGACTGCCAGGATGAATAAAAACACTGTGAAGAGAATGATCTTATTTTGAACATTCCAAAAGGGAACTCTCTTCTTGGGCTGCTTGCGGGGCCTGGGTCTGCCAATGGGTTTTCGAGGTGATCTTCTTCCTGGTGACTTCCCTGGGACACTGACCACCTGAATGGAGATGTTGGATATCTTTTCAAAGAAAAGACAAGTTATCGATTAGAGGTAATCCCAAGCGTAAGAGCAGCGACTCATGCAAGAAACATTGGTGCTAAAAGGCCTGTCAGTCAAGCTATCTGTGTGAGTGCAATAAGTGGTATCCAGTCAGTTACAATTTGAAGCGAGACAAATCTAGACATTAGAGGCAGACAAAATAGTTCAGTGAATAAAGATACTTGCTACCAAGCTTCAGGACCTGAGGTTGATTCCCCTAAACCAGTGGGTCTCAACCTTCCAAAGGCTGCAACCTAAGGAGCTATATTAAACCATAAAATTATTTTTGTCGCTACTTCATAATTGTGATTTTACTACTGTTGTGAATTGTAATGTAAATAAATATTTGTGTTTCCTGATGGCCTTAGGCCACCTCTGTGAAAGGGTCATTGGACCCCAAAAAGGTTGCAACCAATGCATTGAGGACCACGGCACTAAGCCCACAAAAGTGGAAGGAGAGAGTAATTCCTGAGAGTTATCCTCTGACCACAGACATGCACGCACACAAATGTACTCTCTCTCTCTCTCTCTCTCTCTCTCACACACACACACACACACACACACACACACACACACACACACACACACACATTCTTTTAGAAGTGGAAAGAGAAGAAACTAGATGGTGTACCAGCCACAGAGAATCCTTCCCAGACCCTTTTGCCAGAATTTCATCCCTATTGAATGACACTACGGAGCAGAAATCTGACTTCATGGAGCCAAACAGACAAAGGGTTCTGAAGGTTGGCAAGCTAGAAGAAGAAGAAGAGAATTGTGGTATGCAGATGCCTGGGTTGACACTGCCTTCTTTGTATATTTCTTTGGGAATGTTTGTTTTTAACTTGAGTTTCAGAAGGGGTTGGGAGTGGGGAACATTTGTTTCATGTTATAAGATCTTACTTTGTAGGTCAAGCTGCCCCTGAACTCACCATTCCCCTGCCTCAGGTTCCTAGGTGTCAGGATTACATGAATGTACTAGCATGCCAAGGTGCTCGTGGCTTTTAAATGTTTGTGTTATTCTGCTTTTCTCTTATACTCTTATTATTTCTCTCTGGTGGCAAGATTGAAAATAAGAATACAAGAGAGTTTCTCACAGAAATTACTGATTTCCTCATTGTAACGTCCTGACTGCTGCTGGACTAGGGGGAAAAACTAAAGAGGGGTGATGATTTTTTTGCTTGCCTAGAGGCTAAGATGTCAACACAGTTGTTTTGTCATTGACAGCCACTAAACTGATTGGTGGCTCAGTTTTCCAATCATAAATAAAAGAATAATTTTAAGTTAAAGCAAGAAGTGAAGTATATGACTCATTACCTGCTAAAAGTGTTGGTATATGTGCATTCTGTTGTGTAAAAGGAGGAAAAATACACTATTAAACTGTTACCCTCCTCCTCTTGCTTTCTTCTCCACCTTCTGTCATTTGATGCTGTCGATTCTTTAATAATGCGTATGAGAGTTTAGCTTCTTAGACAAAGAGATTCATACATGTCAGGGTAACTAAACGCCAGTGATGAAATAACTTTTAAACACACATTCTTTTAAAGGCAGCCATCCAGAAAAGAAAATAATAATAAAGAAGTAATCTCTTGATGGCTCTGTTATAGTTTTCTCATCCTCTCGCCCACCTTCCTTATTCTTTCCTTCAAAACCCCATGTCTTCCAGTCTTTAATCCTGCCAATTAATTGGGATAATATGGGGCCAAGTACACTTTGCATTATTCATGATGCCCTCATTCTTTTTTGCCAAACATCCTTGTCAACACTTGGAATGAAAAGCTGCTTGTATCTCTCCTGGTGAAACTGAACCAGACAGACTTCATTTAATGTGGTTTCTTGAAGTAGTGAGTTTGTTCTTTTGGAAAGAAAATAAACCACTGTAGGATGAGTTAGGTGTGGTGTCGAGCTACTTTTAAGCATAACTCCAAAGGATTTAAAAAAAACTATACAGATATGCCAACACACGTACAATACCAAGGCTCAAGCCATTTCTGTAAGTACCAGAACACATTATAGGCAGTTTCAGCTAGCGCTACTGATTAAATTTTAAAGTGGAATTTACATAGAGATCAGTACAATTCCCCTGGAGTTTTCTTAAAACAGTACTAATCAATTACCAACCAGAGTCCTTTAAAACAAAGCTCATGTTGACAAAATCCATTAATTACTGTAAAAAAAAAATTAAGTGTTTATTTTTGCCTTCTTTATTTTTTTGGCATACATGTGGATTTATTTCGCTAACAGTGCACAGTGTTTAGATGAGATGGAGGGCTTCCCGCCCTGTACTTACTTTGAGGTCTGAGGACTTGCAGGTAGTATCACCATTTTCTTTGTCCATTTTCAGGCTTCTGTGTTTGACCATGTAGGGGTGTCTGCGGGCCAGTGTTCACTCACTTCCTCACATACTCGCTTGAGAAGAGCTGAGAGACAGTCACTGTGCTCAGCTAGCTTACAGGGGAATGGAGTCAGCTTACCTCCCCGGGTCCAGTTCAGAAACTGAAGCTGTCTCCTTGCTTCACTGTAAAGTTAAAGGGACCTAGCACTCAGCGTTTCCCCAACAATGAAAGATTTCTGAATGTCACTTTAGAATGAACCAAGGGCTCGGATCCCTACCAGACACTCAACCCAACAGCCCAAACATATTGATAAATGTCACTAATATTGAGTTAAGCAAACATACAGTTTCCTATTGTCCTCTCTGTGTCCTCATCTTAAAAGTAACTTCAGAATGTTCCTGCCTTTGCTCTTCATGTCTGCCTTCCTTGAGCCTTTCTAGGTCTCTAAGACCAGTCTCCTTTGCTCAGACTATCAGCAGATTTATTCTATTTATGTCACAATGTCTTTACTAATTGTACAGTTGAAAAAGGAAGCAATTAAACTGGGTAGGGAAACACACTTCTTAATCCTAGAACATGGGAGATAGAAACTGAAGGATCAAATTTTGAAGATATCCTCAACTACATACAGAGACCCTGTTTCCAAAGAAAGACAAAAAAGTCATTAAGTTGCTGCCTGGTTAGTATCTCTTGCATGCTCTTGGAATCCTCTCCAGTACTGCCCTAGGTTCTCCAACTCTTAGAAATCTTCTGCCCATCAGTGTTTTCTCTCTCTACCTTTAGTCTTGGATCCTAAGAAGACCCAGGAGCCTTTCCTATGTGAATCTCCTCCCATCTCTCCCTTAGCAATCTGAATCATATCCAAGAAAGGGAAGAACAATCCTGGAAGATACAGTCAGAATCCCTTTTCTTGCTGGGGAAACTCAGACAAGTTAACACATCTTTCTCTGAGACATCTGGGAATCAATTGGATGCTTTAAGCTTTATAATTTAAAAGAAGTTTTAAATTAAACTTTTTTTTAATGGTTAACTCTGCTGAATTCTGCTAGTTCTAGAACAATGGAGCCCATATTCCTTATTTTACCCATTAATATGAGTACCATACTTGTACTAAGCAGTGGTCTCTAGGCAGTGGTCCCTAGTGAAGACTCTATCTGACTCATGTTTAATCAGGCTCCTCTGAGCTTTCTTTGTAACTAGACTGTTGGTATAATATTCTTGTGGAATGTATTCAATTTACCCTTGTTTATTCAAATGCTGATTTCTCTACCCCACTATCTGGTTTCAATCCAGACATTGCATTGTAATGTTTATTCTAAGCATCACCTGTCTCAAGTGTGTATAAACATGCCACCATTTGTTCTCTGTAATTGTCAATTAAACAACCAGTCAGTTCTGTGCAATGGAGAGAATAGGGTGGGACATCTGGTCCAGAGGGGAGGAGAAGGAAGTGAGTGGGAGGAGGTTGGAGAACAGAGATTGGCAGGACAGGACTTGGAACCATGAGGAGGGATGAACAGGACCTAAGATATGACTAAAAGCAAGTATAATGTGGGAAATCTGAATGGTAGGAAACTATGTGGGCATTGTGCTCTAGGTTAATTAAATAAATCCTAGTCTCTGTGTGGTGATTTGGTTATACAACTGGTTTAGTAAAAGATAAATCAATAATAAATATTAATAAACGCATATAGACCTTGTCTTTGGACCCTTTCCTCAGCTGGTCTATCCCAGTTATTGAAAGAGACCTGCTAAGGTGATTCAATGGAAATCTCCATATACTTGATGTATGACCACTTTTGACACTTAGTCATGTCCATTCTCTACAGTTAGGTAAGTCTTGGTCTGCCTTGAGCAAGAATTCTGTTAGGTCAATCATCAGAGACTCCCCTCTACTGCTGATGCATTTTCCATCTTTTTAACCCTATCTACTTATTGGCTCTAAGTACTTAACTGTCTTTTCTATGTCTGCAATTGAGCTGAGTTCTATGCTGGTCTTTTCCCCTTGTTGCAATGATGTCCAATAAAGTCAGTCTTATAGCCTGTAATGACTTCCTGCTTGCTGTGACTTGAATGAAAAATGTCCTCCAGAGGCTCAGGTATTTGAATGCCTGGTTTGGCGGTGCTGTTTGAGGAGGTATGGAACCTTTAGGAGTTAGAGCCTCACTGAAGGAATTGTGTCACTGGTGGGGGGGGGGCTTTGAGAGCTTACAGCCTTGCCTCACTTCTACTTTGCTCACTCTGCTTCATGTTTGGGGCTGAAGAAGCTGTCTCTTGGTTTCCTGCTCTAGCCATGAAAGCTGCCATGCCTTCCATGCCTTTATGGGCTCTCCCTCTGGAACTGTAATCTAAAAGGAACTCTCTTCTGCACAGTGTTTTACCACAGCAACATGAAAACAACGAACACCCTGCTTTTTCTCTCTGATGTGGCCAAGGGGGAGAAGGAGCATCCGGATAATATGATGCTGCATTATATGTGCCAAAGGTAAAAAATTTAGCCAACTGTGGGTTGGCTGCTATTTCATCATCACTCTAGCAATTGCCCCGATCAAAGGTAAGTTGCTGAATCATTACAGCTGACTTGGCTCTGGGTGCTTGTCTTCATTTACTCCTGAAGGACTGCACAGTCCCAGATTTAAACAGAAGATCCAGAACAATCATAGAGATAGTGACTGGAAAGACAAGGAAAGAAACTTAAAATGATTTCACTTCTATCTTCCATGTGACAACTTAGTGTTAATTTGTATTTAAACTTCAATACTTTCATGTAGGCACTGAGCTGTCATGTAGGCGTTATGCTTTTATATGTAATAGTTTGTGAGCAATATTTATTTTTGTTAACATCATAATCTAAACAAAGCTGCATAAAAAAATCCCATTTTTTTCATAGCCATTACTGATCCATTGAATTCAGTGATTTTTTTTTTCCACTGAAGATAATTTCATTTTATAGAGATACATTTACAAAACACTCCCCACTTTAAGCCTCAGGAAACATTGTGGAAAGTGGGGCAGAAAGATCGTTAAGAGCCAGAGGACCAGAGAGTTTGCTGTGAGAGTGTGTCTCTTAGTAATACCAGAAGCTACACCTGGACAACCTTGCCAGCATGACTGACCAAACACAAATGCAAATGACATCTGGAAAGCCCATAAGGCCTCAAATCTACCTAAAAATTACAGCATCTGAGTAAAGCCAGGAAAGGCAGAGGTGGTTTCCCCTTCCCCAGGAAAGGCCGCACTGATCAGTTGTTCAGTGCCAAACAGTCAGTCCTAAAAACTACATACAGTAACATTATATGGACTCAACAGGTTATGTTTAGAAATATACAAATGCATATATGCATATAATAACAATTTCTAAAGAAAGAGAAACTGAATTTGAAGAAGAATGAGGATGTGGTTATGGGAGGTTTATGAGGGAGCAAAGGGAAGAAGAAAATGTTTTAACTAAAATACAATCTTAAAAACAAACATATATATATATATATATATATATTTTTTTTTTTCCCAGTTTGAGTGAACAAATATACAACAGAAACAAGTGTGGCTAAATGTTAAGGGCAGAATATAAGCATGGGTAGATTTGTTGACACTATTAATTTCTTTCAATGAGAAGTTCTAAATTTTTCTTCCTAAGATGTTGGTGAAGAAATGATCATCTCTGGGCATGAAACACACTAGAGAGCTACAGATCTGAACAGATGTGAAGAAAGCTGAGCTATGGGGCAGACAAACTTAAAGGCAGCTTGGAGAGCAAGCGTTCTATGACCTCGGTACTCTTTTTACTGTTTACTGTTACTGAGGCTCTGGCGAAGAGTCCCTTAAATTCCAGAACATATCACAAAAAACAACACAGGGATCCAATGCAGGCTGGTATTCCCATTATGAGCAGCTGGAAAGACAGTCCTTGTCTGCAGTAAAGGTCCTGTGCAGGGGGAAGCAGATAGCACACAATGCTCTGGCTCCAAGAAGAAATATTTTTCCCCTGGTGTCAGTAGTGGTCACGGAGAACTTAGCCTCAAAGTAAATTCAACCTATGAAAACCTTGTGAATGTTTTAACTTTCTGCACCAAAGCTGCTACATAGCGAAGACTCGGAGATAGCTCTGAGTCATGCTTGCAGCATAAGCAAGGTTCTGAGACCTTGGCATAGAGGCGCCCAGCAGAGGGAGGTGACTCGTCCATCTTTGCCTGACTGCAGGAGAGGCCAGCTTTTCAGCAGCTGACAAGCGCGTTTCCGCTGCTTAGGCTCCGCTTCCCCCTGCTATGACAAATGCACACACAGAGACTTGCCATCTGATCTCCACTCACTGCCGAGCCCTCGGGATGGGGTGGGAATCTCAAGGTTACTCAGGTCATCCTTAATGCTCTGTGATAAACTGATGGCTTTCCTTTCCCTCTTGACTCACAAGAAGGACTGTGATATTAAGGAATTGTGTCATAACCCATGGGTCGTTTTTTGAAAAAAATACAAAGCATCTTTGATCTGGACTACTCAGCCTCGTTAATTCGGTTTCTTCCTCTAGACGCCACCCACGCAGAAGCTGACTTGTGTGCTCAGTGATGAAAAAGAAAGCTTTCTAAAATGACACCAGCATCACTTTTTCCCCCTCACAAACAGTAGCTCTTTTTATCTGTGCCCCCCCACCAGACTGCTCTTCAAGATCTTTCTTAGCGTGACAGCAAAGCATCTGACTGTGTCCTTCTGTTACACATACTAACAGATCCATCAAATCATGCGTTTTTCAGTCTTGATTTCTCAATCCATTCATTCATCTGCTTATACATTTATTGCATGCTATTTGGTGACACATGCCAAACGTTTTTAAATGATAAAATATAGCACTCTTATTTGGGTTTTGTTGTTGGTTTTTTGTTTTGTTTTGTTTTGTTTTTTGAGACAGGATTTCTCTGTGTAGTCCTGGCTGTCCTGCAACTCATTGTAGACCATGCTGGCCTCGAATTCAGGGATCCATCTGACCAGACTCCCCCGACCCCCAGTACTGGGAGTAAAAGAATTTTGCCAGAACACATGACTTATACCACTGTTTTAAATAGCTTTCGGTGGAGGTATGTAAGCTGCTAATTACACCATAAGGCAATAAGTATGATCTCAGAGATGTGAAAATTAACTTGGACCATGGAGGAGGATGACATCAGCATCCCTCTCCCCTGGCACTGTGCTCCTCTCTGGTATCCACCGCTAAATTCGTTTTACCCATGCTCTACAACCTGCTTATAGCGCTCCTGCAAGCTTGGCTTTTCAGCCTACAACAATCTCTCGTTCTTTTCTGCCTCAAAAGCTCTCTGGTGCATCCTACTATTTGAGATCTCAATGATAATAATTCATCAAGCAGTACATTATGGCAGCTCAGCATTGTCTTATTCATGAATTATCACAGCTAGCCAATCTCCAACCACACTTCAGGTTCTTTCAAGGCAATGTCCCTTTCTTCTCATCTCTCGAACAATAGCCTTGATAGCAGGGAAGGAAAGAGAACCTTGACAGAATTATATTAAATCTGGGGTTTGGTTCTACCTTACCTACAAGCTAGTAAGTCTTTCACTGTTTCACGGGCACTGGCAGAAGACATAAAAGTTGGGCTTAGAAAGCAGCATGAGCACCAGCTCATTTGTGTTGCTTCCCTGTTCCCCTTAAGGGTCTTGGGAGTGTCACAACGTGACCCAGGTGGATGCTCTTCTCACAGTGTGTTCGCATGACAGCTGAGGAAATCTGAGCTTGTGGAATACAAGACTTTTACAGGAAGCAAGAACCACATGGTTAAAGATGAAGGAATCATCTAATTTTCTATATTTCACTCCAAACACCCTGAAAGGTTAGCAAGGTGAGAATCAAGAAGTTGCATTCTTGGCACTCACAGTGTGTTTCCTTCTCTACACTTCCATAACATACTGCCTCAGGTTGAGCAATTTAAACAGCCACAGCAGAGCCTTGCTGTCCCATAGTCCTTGAGGCCAGAAATCTGACATTAAGGTGTTGGCAGAGCCATGCTTCCTCTGAAATGTCCAGATTCCTTCTTCCTGCTTCTGATGGTTTGCCAGCCGTCATTGATGTTTATTGGATGGCCACCGTCCCCATGTGGATTTTGATGGTTCAGGAAGAATCGTGCATGGTCAGCCATATTAATTCCTGGGGAAAGGCAAAATAAAAGCGCAGAAAGCTAGTAGCCCCTTTGTTCTCATTTAATTGTCCCACTACAAAGTTCTGCTTTTCTTTGTAAATTGTTTTGTATGAGAAGTACAAAATTCAGTCTACACATGTGGTTGGATGAAGGAGCACTGAACGTTCCTTATGGACCTTTTGGCTAAGATCAAGTGACAGACATTGGTGTGAACTCCTTCATTGGGACTCTGACTCACAGGCTTAACCAGACAATTGGAGGCCCCAGCCTGGTCCATAGGAAGCAGCAATCTCACAGAAAGCGGTCACTTTCCTGGGCAACATATGACCCCATTCTCAAAGTAGGTGCTGAACTAGCTTATTGCTTGATAAAAGAACATATCTGCTGCCCTAAAAAGTATTGATTTTGGAAATCATGAAAAGGTCATTATATGAAAAAGAATGGCAGGTAATGACTAGGAAAATACAAAAATGATGGAGGGTGAGAGTAATTATTACACAGAGAATGAAATGAAGCACTATTGTAAATATGCTGGGCACAGAGAAGTGTCAATAAAATGAATAGAAATGCCCCTCCAGGACATTGTAGATGTGTGTTCTGTGGGCCCTACTGGCCTGGAGAGTCACAACACTGTCAGGCAGGAGTCAAATCCTGCACTGCCTTGCAATTAGCACCTCCAGAAAGTTCATGTCTCTTCTGCTGCTCCATACTCCCTGCCTTAGTGTAGTTGTCAGGACAACCATTCCACGAACTGCATGCAGGAGCTGCAATCAGAGCCACATCCTGTTCAACTGCTTGCTCCTTCTTCCAAATTGCACTCAGTTAATGGCCTCAACAGCCTTGATATAATTCACAAACAGCAAGTACCTGTTCTACTCATTTCCTCCAAAGTTCAGATATTGGTACTGACATCCAAACACAAGCGTCGGTGATGTGTGGAACAGAATTTGTACCCATCCTGGTTTCTCCTTCCAAAAGATGAACCATATCAGAATTAAATTGGGCCTTTTATATCATAAACAACTTTAGCTTTTTACACTGCCTATATTAACTAAGAGTTACACAGAGCTTGTTAGGTGTTTTGTTTTTTTTTTTTTCTTCTCTGAAGTCATAGGTTCAGCTTGGTTCCAGCCAACACTGTCTCTGTGTGGTTTGTGTTATAGCTACTAAATTACTTTTTATTTATCCCACTGGCATCTTTTTCTAGTCTTGCCTAAACTTGAAAGCATTCAGTATTGGTTTACAGAGGGTCTTCTGCAAGTCTCATGTTGCCGTTCTCGTGAGAATTACAGAATACAGTTGATTAAGTTCACAGTCTTACCAACACAAAAAAGATGCCCATGGAGTCTTGCTGCTTCTGCAACAGGCTTCTGGCTTCTTGAGGTGTTTGGTGGCATTCTTCTACTGTCTTTTTAGGCGTGAGGAGCATTTGAGCGGAGGACTCTGCTAACTGATCCCTCATGAGATCAACGAGACCAGAAAGAATTCTGAGTTCAATGACAGCTTTCCACTTTCTTAAGCTGAATTTCACTAGACGTCTCTGTTAGCATCCACCCACGGTCACCCACAGCTGCCAAATCCCTGTACTCTGAGCTAAGGCTCTTCAGACTCACTCATCTGCCTTGGTGTTTTAGCAAAACAGCGGGGGAGGGAACCTGTCTACAAGGCTGGTGTCAAACCTTGAGAGTCATTCTCCACAGTCCGTCTAGTCAGGAGTGACTGTACAGCAGGTGTTTGCTGCCTGACACTTCTCATGATAGACCCACGCCACCTACACCAGGTGGGGGACTCCAGGTCATACTAGCTGAAATATAGCATAGAATCTGATATGTGTTGGGTGCTCGGAAAATCTTAGTTGTTGCATTAATTGTTAATTAATCACTTAGGTTATTTTAACATTGCCTAAGGTCTAATGTCTTGATCCTTGCTTCTTTTGCTATATAGAGTAGTGTTTCAGACATTTGCTTCTCAAAATTAAATGTTGTACCCGAGAATGCCTCACTTACCTTACCCCAAAGACAAGAAGGATTTATGTAATATCTCTGTAGCTTTACAGGAATAATTCTGATCTGAAATCATTTTAAATTTCCCAATGTATTACAAGCTACATTAAACGCTGCCTATCTATATCCACACAGAAAAGTATTAAATCCACCCCTTAAGCTGAGTCCAGGGTAATTGACATATCTGTGTTTTCCTGAGCTACGGCTGGAATAAATCTGCATTGTGTGTTTGTTCTGAGGGAAGACCAAGTGCTATTTGAGTGCAAAGACCATGTTTGTACCATGTACTCCCTAGAGCCCAGCCCCAGGTCTAGGATGTAGAAGGTAAGAGTATATTGTGACATTCATAAGGTTTGGAAATCACAGTATTTACAATTATTTGTTTGTTTGTTTGTTTACGACAAGGTCTGACTCTGTAGCCCTGGCTGGCCTAAAATTCTCCGTAGACCAAACTAGCCTCAAACTCACACGGACCTATGTACCTCTGCTTTCCGAGAGCTGGAATTAATAATATGTGTCACCATGTCTCCCCCCAAATTCAGATTTATTCTCTTTTTTAGAAAAACAAAATCTATGTAAATATATTGTGAGATTGTCCTAATCACTAAACTAAATGGATCATATAGACAGAGTATGACTTTTAGCACATGAGATACAAGTATCTGCTATAGTTTGAATGTGTGCATCATTCTGAGATTCAGGTTAACACTTATAAGCCTACCTCCTCCTCCCTGAAATAAAATCTCCAAATGTTAGCCTTAAGAATGGGGCCTTTCACTGATGGGGAAGGTGTTCACCAAGCCTGAGCCTTTATTGATGAGTCATTGGCAGTTGATAGCCCATGGGGGGAGAGTTATTCTTTTTTGTGAGGGTGTTCCCACTGGTATGTTTTCCATGTCCTGGTGGATGGTCCCATTCCCATGCACATGTGAAAAATACTAATCCAAATTAATGAGTGATTTAAAAACTGAAGAGATGCCTTTGGGAGAGCAATGTGCTATGGAGGAATATGGGGAAGTTAGAGGGAGAAATGGGAGGTGAATATAGTCATATTTCATAGTAGACATGTATGAGATTCTCAAGAATAAGGAACAATAGGGAAATCAGGGTTATTCATTGATACTCCTTATTTTTCCTTCAGTAAGATTATATAAAAACAGAAAAGTTTAAAAACTTAAAAAAAAAAAGAATGGAGCCTCTAAGGTCTGGGAAGATGGTACAGTTTGGCTAAGTTTGTATCTTAAAAAAATGAAAACCTGATTTGAATTCTCAACACCTTCATAAAAATACTATAGCAATACATGTTTGTAATCCTAACACTCAAAGGGAGGGGCGGGGAAGATCCCTGAATTGCTTGCTGGCCACCTAGCTAGCCTCAGTGGGGAGCTCCTAGCCAGTGAGAGAGAGAGTGATCAGAAGTCCTGAGGATGCACTTAGGTACTTTTTGGCCTCCACAAACATGTTCTGCCCCAACACACACATACAAAGACTAAAAATGGGCCTTTATAAGATGATTAGACCACGAGGGCTCTTTCTTCATGGTGACATTAAATCTGTATGGAAGAGACTTCAGACAGCTCCCCAGGCCTTCCTTTCTTCTTCTATGTGAAGACAAAGGTTTGGTCCCCTCCAGGGGACATAGCAATAAAGCAATGAAGCTGATAGCAAAGCATGAAAACTTCTGGTACCTTGAACTTGGGGGCCCAGTCTCTACACTTGTAAGAAACAGATATCAATCATTACAAATTACACAGGCTAAGGTATTCTGTGAGGACAGTTCAATCAAACCTGCAGTATCTCTCAGGGGAAAGCTCCACAGCTTCCCGCTTTCCAGTTTGTTCTGAAACAAGATTTCTTCACAGAGCATTTGTCATTCTTGAGCCTGTGTGAACCAAGACCATCCCATTACAAGGCTGATGTAATGTTTTCTTAAAGAACTATTGATCCCAGAATATAGAACAGAATGGATTTTAACTTTATCCTGAGAAGGCCATACAATATGTGTTTCATTAAAATAAAGGTCAGTAGGACAATATTTGCTCTAGACAAATGTGCTCTCTATGAGATTTACCTTTGCCCTTCAAACTGGCTTTACCTCAGTAGCTCAAGACTATAACAGTTGTCGTTTTCATCTTGAGAGTATTTTACAGGCTGAGAGCCACACCAGAGCTTTGGATTGTGCTGAGAAATAAATCAATTAACCACGATGCACTTAAGCCCTCTGGCCTAAAGTATTCAAGTGGAATTCTGGAAACAATAGTTCCTCTTCTGGTGCCACGCTTTGTAGCACCCACCAGTCAACCTTTTTGTTTTTACCAAGCCCGTCTTCTTCATAGGGTCCTTATAAGCATGACTTGCCCATGGATTTAATGTGCCAAGAGGCAGGCATGAAAAACATTGGGATTTGCAGCAGGGCATTGGGCCACTGTAAATTCCTTAGCAGTTTCCCATGGATCCTGGATCCCACTAATGCCCTGTTTGAGGCCTAACATGATTATTTTTTAAATATTCACCAACTTTTAAAGAAGGACAATTATAATGAGAGTCAGAAAAATTAGCAGCACTCAATTTTGTGGGAGTGACCGTAAACTGGTAGTGTGGACAGTAATTTGATTATATTAGACAAAATGAATAAACAGAGATCTCTACAGGGACATTTCTTATGGTTTGATTTTTCAATGGTGAAATTTGAAAACACTAGAAAATCCAACAATTCGGGGACTAAATAAGAGATGACATACCCTTTCAATGGATTCTTTTTTTCTGTTTGTGCATTATTTTGTTTAAATTTGCTTTCTGAAATAAGGCCTCACTATTAGCCCAGGCTGGCTTCAAACAAGCTCATGGCATCCTCTTTCTTGTGAAGAGATGCAATTGTAGGTGGGTACCACCATGCCCAGCATAGCCAATGAATTTTCAATTATAAACTATTCAGTAGTTTCCATGTAGAAGGATCCTTCATGATGAAATGATCAGCTTCCTCATCTGCTCTTGCTGGGACATGCCACATGTCACATATACCCTACGAACATGTCTGTGCTCCCTGCTCCTAAGAAGGCTTAATTCTGGGCAGGTTATAGCTGAAGGGAGCATCCTAACAAGAGATCATGAGGATGAAAGTGTCAAGAGATATAGTGCATGTCAGTTTAACACTGTAAAATTTTGGTGTTTTGAGAATGTGATAGGTTCAGAGCCAAGCAAAGCTTTGCTTTTGCTGAGTTATAAGTCAGTAAATCATAAGCTCTCTCACATAAAATACTCAAGTGGAATTCTGAAAACCATAATCTTAATGCACATAGGCTAGCACAGGTAAATTGTGTGTGCAGGTTATCCCAGAGGGTAGAATGAGTCTTCTATCAACCACAAATTACAAGACTATTTTACAAAATTACAATATAATGGGCACAAAGCAGCTTCTAGAATCAAGAGCACTTTTTTCATGGAAAATTAACTCAGATATCGCAGGCTATATTATATGTAATTTTAAGCTGGCCATGTGACAAGGAAAATATTAATGTTAAAAATATCCAATGTTTTTGCTTCTTGTTTGTTTCACGTGCTAGCACAACTCTGTGCTGATGTAAGAATTCCTATTTCTACAATCAACATCCTCTTGGCATCACACTGAGAAAAGCTGAGCACTGGAGGTTTAAAAGAACCCCTTCAAGACTCTTCTAACTTGTGGTCTTAGTGGCCACAGGAGAGGTATTACTGAGAACACTTGAGGTTTTCATAATGACTCTTTAGAGTTTATTCTCTTACAATCACCACCACAGACAATTAGAAAGGATGCATAGCGTGCTAAATAAGTCTACAATATAAGAGGGGAGAAAAATTGCTCTTTTAAAACATGGCCTTGAAGCTGCATCTGGTGGTACAGGCCTGTATCACAGTTACTCAGAAGCCTGAGGGAAGAGGATCCCAAGCTCAAGGTCATACCAAGCTTCAGAGAAAGTCCAAGGTTATTCTAGACAACTGAATATGACTGGAGGCAGGAAGATGAAGAGTTCAAGTTTGGATCAAAGCAGATGCTAAGACTCACAGCCAAACTTTTGGCAGAATGTAGGGAGTCCTAGGTAATGTTGGGGAAATAAAAGGACCCAGAAGGGACAGAAGCTCCATAAGAGGACCAACAGAGTCAACAAATCTGGACCCAGGGAGGCCTGCAGATATTGAGGCACTAGCCAAGGACCATGGGTTCCCTAGTAAGGGGAACAGAGGCTCTCTCTGATATGAACTCAGTGGCCAGCTCTTTGATCACTTCCTCCTGATGGGGTGGCCTTACCAGGTGACAGAAGAAGAGGATGCAGGCAGTCCTGATGAAACTTGATAAGCTGGGATCAGATGGTAGAGGAAGAGGGCTCCCCCTTTCTAAGGACTAGGAGATGGGGATAGCAGGGAAGAAGGAGGAAGGGTAGAACCTGGGAGAGATGAGGAAGAGGGCTACAATCCAGATGTAAAGTAAATAAATTACAAAAAAAAATAAATTTAAAACTTTTTAAAAAAGTGTAGAAATGGGAAGGGCAAAAAAAAAAAAAAAAAAAAAAGGAGATCAAGTTTGGCCTAGGCTACATGAGAACTTGCTTCAAAGGAGCCAAATAAAGAATGAAATAAATAAATATAAGGATTTGAATATACTTTGAGGTCTAGTCAAACCATTGTCCTTTCAAACTGAAATGAATAAATAGTTTTTCAAGAACTAGAATCTAGCTGGAGAGATGTCTCAGAGGTTAAGAGAACCCATTCCTGAAAGTTGTTCTCTGAAGTTCACACAAATGCGTTGGCATGCACACAGTTCTTTATTTTGTAATAAGAAATAATACCATTTTGAAAGTAGTATTCTAAATTTAAATTGTCTAGATCAGTCGTTCCCAACCTGTGTGTCAAACGACCCTTCCACAGGGATCTCATATCTTGCATAGCCGATATTTACATTGTGATTTATAACAGCAGCAAAATTATAGTTATGAAGTAGCAACAAAAATAATTTTATGGTTGAGCTTGCCACAACATGAGGAACTGCAGTAAAGGGTCACAGCACTAAAAAAGTTGAGAAACTCTGATCTGGATAGAAAATTCTGCTTTGAAAATATTACTCTATGTACTCTATGATTTTATTGAGAAGTCTAAAGATGAACATGATTCTTTTTTCTTATATGTGACAGGTTTTAACTCTTTAAAGGCTTTGGGCTGGAGAGAGTTCCCTAGTTGACTGAATGTTTTCTGTGTAAGCGTGAAGACTTGAATTTAAATCCCAGACCTGTGTTTATAGAGGCGGGTGGAAATTTCCATGAGGTGTGTTTTCTTGTTATTCTAATTTATTAGTTTGTTCTTGCCATCCAGCCTAGCACACCTTATTTTGTTCATTTTATTTTTGTTACTTTCTCTAATGGAGGGTTTTTTCCTTTGTAATGAATTACTGTTTTATATTTCCAGTGTTTCCCCCTTGCCACAGTTGGTATACTTACTTGCCTTATTCTAAACGATTATCTCTGTACAAAGTAGTGCTTGCATCCCTAGATGGACTCTGCTCCCTTCAGTGAGTGGCTCCCTGAGGTCATATATTACCTTGACTGTGAGCACAAATTAGAGAGAGCAGAAAATTTTCTCTCCACAGATTCCAGGCTTGCTTCTAACTGCCCCTCCCTGATAGAGGGTATTTCCCAGGCCTTCTACATCTACACTCACACCAGGACCTAATTACTTTCTCCCTCGGAATCCCTCTTAGGTTTATTCACTTCAATGTCCCTCTTTTCTCATCTGGCCTCTCCAAGGTAGGGTTAGAGAAAGGGTTTGCCACAGTCAGATGACACCATGCACAATTCAACAAGTGCTAGGAAAGGATCACAGGGCTCCCTGGTAGGTAGGAAGGTTCACACAGAGCCTCTGGGAAAGAAAGCCTAGAACTGCAAAGAACTCAGTCTGAAACACTAGCACCCAAATACTGAGAGTGGTAATATTCTATAGTCTCATTGATTTTTTACCTTTTCTTATTAGTTGATTATTCATTATGTGAACAAAGATACTTTGTTTATCTTACTAACTATATTTTTAAATTGTAAGATGAATTGATAGTCTTCATGCACATTTTCTATGTTAATTTTTTATTCTATAAAAAAAAATCTTGAGAATTCATTCGTGTTAAGGCAAGTGTCAATCTTGAGCAATTTTCAAGGGTTTCAGGCATTTGGTTCCTATAAACAATGTGTAGATATCAATGCCACATATGGTATCATTCTTGTCCAGTGGGGGGCAAAATTGTATAAATGTCAGCATAGCTCTGAGATCCATCCTGTAGGTGGAAAATTCATGCAAGAAAAGCAAAAAGCTGCTCATTTTTTTAAACTATCCATCCATCCGTCCGACCATCCATCCATTATTTCCTGGGTACCTATAAAGTGCTCCTGATGCTTTTTCTTGCTTACAAAGTCTAACATTATAAGCATAAAGTAGGTACTTTATGAGAAACATGCATAAGTCAAAGACAGTGCTTGTGAACTCCTAACTTTACCATCTCTACTGGGAAAAAAACTTTCTGTATTTTCTGTTGAAAACACCAAGATAAACACAATAACCTTGCAAAAGCATCCTTATAGCTAATTTATTTTCTATTTTTTGCTAATTTCATCCCATCTACTACCTCTTGAATGGAAGGAAGATACTTCATTTAGAAGGAAGAAACCATTCCAATCTTCAATGTACCTAACAGAGGAATGAAGTTACACGTTGCAACACAGACTAATTTGTTTATTAGGTTTGTTCTGTAAGTCAAGGAGAGAAATTTTTTTTGGCAAATAAATAAATAAATAATCAAACAAACAGAGACCTTAGGGCACAGGTGGTCAGAAACAGGAAACGGAGTCTTTGCATAGTTCTAAAGGAAGGAAAGGTGGCAGCAGTAGGCAGCGTGGATTCTCAGCAGAAATGCAGCACTTGCAAGAACAGGGGACAGAAGGCTTTGAGAAAGAGAAGGTGACTATCTAATTCTTTGTCATGGACTGTGGTGTGGAACATTTGTCCTCTCTACCAGGGAGCAAATTGTGGCATCTTACATGATCTGCCGGGGCATCCCATACCCCGTCATGCCTGCCTGGGATGCACCCTTGTTGCTACCCATCTGCAGGCCTATGACGTTTTGTCCCTGGCGAAGCTGCTCCTCTGAAAATCCTCTCCGATTCTGCTGGGCTTTCCTGGATGGAAAGAGTGAGATGGAATTATGTCACATGACAGTTTCAAATCCTTCTCAAGATTAAGGTTCCCCAGGCTCTGCTTGAGGCAATCAGCCACACGAGCAGACTCTACCCTGACCTACAACTCTGTCATGAGCTGTGACCCATCATGAGCTATGGCCTACCCTGAACTGTGATCTACTGACTTGTGGCTCACGGTGGGCTATGGCCTACCCTGAACTGTGATCTACTGACTTGTGGCTCACGGTGGGCTAT
>NW_026585689.1:178649-178903 GCF_907164565.1 Psammomys obesus
CCTACCCTGAACTGTGATCTACTGACTTGTGGCTCACGGTGGGCTATAGCCTACCCTGAGCTGTGGCTGACAGGAACATACAAGTTCCTTATCCCGTAAGAATCAGAAAGATCCTTAGAATTTCTAGAAAAAAAAAATTAAGAAGATTCTTAGAATTTCTAAGGAGGAAAAAAAAAGAAAGTAAGGAAAGAAAGAAAGAAAGGAAGGAAGGAAGGAAGGAAGGAAGGAAGGAAGGAAGGAAGGAAGGAAGGAAG
>NW_026585689.1:178913-219301 GCF_907164565.1 Psammomys obesus
AAGGAAGGAAGGAAGGAAGGAAGGAAGGAAGGAAGGAAGGAAGGAAGAAAGAAGAATCATCCATGGCTGCCTCTCACCCTCAGTTTCTCTCATTCCCTTCCTCTTCCTCTTTAGGCTACCTAAGCGCTTTACTTTCTTATCCATTCAGCTCCTCCTCTTACGAACTAACTCCTCTTACAAAATATGTCATTATTCCCATTCCACCTTTCTCCCGTAGGACTGAGCATTAATCTCTGTTTTTGCTGCCCAATCAATCTAAGGATTTTCAAGGAGCAATTTATATCTTCTGCCCAGAAGACGCCAAATGTTGATAATGAGAGGGCTGGGTTGTAAATAAATTCGGATTTGCGGCCATCCAGACCACGGTGGGTCACTTTAATAATTCTGGGACTAAGGATTTCAATGAGTTTCAAGGAGAATTTTAGGTCAAGGTCATCTAAAAAAAAAAAATAAGCTAGTTCCTTTCTATGTTTCTCGAGGATGAGAAAAAAAAATGATTAGTAAAATGAATAAAGTAAATTAACAAGTAACTGCTACAAGCATTCCTTTCATCTGCCACTAAACTCCTCAGTTTGTACAGCTCTGTCTCTACTCTCACTGCCAAGAAATCATTTAAGAAAAAGGTCCTAAAAGGCCCTTTCAGTAGACTGAAATAATCATATAATTTATCACCCAGACATTTTTGAGAGTCAAGGAAGCAGCTATTAGTCTAACTGCTCTCGTAACAGTTATGAACTGTGATGGTACTTGGCAAAAGGACATGTTTAATATTCATCAGATGAAAAAAAAAAGAAAGAAAAAGAAAAGAAAGAGAGAGAGAATTTAAAAGATGAAAGAAGGGAAAAAACAAGAGAGAAGGGATGCAGAGAACCAATGGGAAAACCCGAGACCCTCTGCTCAGTTGGATGTTGGCTAGAATGGCAGCATCAGTCTTCCTTGCTCAGTGGGCCCTGTTGTGGGACCAGAAGTGTTTGCTTCTTTGTAGAGAGTGTTCTTCATAGCCAAGGTTTTCAGGTCCTCCCTCGGTCCTTATGTGGGAGGCAGGGAAGGGCTTACCTGTGAAACCAGGATGGCTCTCCCCTGTAGCAGCCATCATCCTTGGTAACAGCAACACTGCCTAGAGCCATCAGAGTCCTCTGAACAGCTGCCATGTCCTTCCCTGGAATTCAATAAAGAGAGTAAAGCCAAGAATGACAGGACCAATAATTTTGGAAAGAGGAGCTGTAGAGGAGGCTAAGGATGTCTACAATCAAGGGAAAAGCACTAACACTCCCAGAGTAGCCCTGATATAAAACCTGCTCCCAACCATGTTAATTATTTTATTTATACCAGAGGGCCCTTCTCATTCAAGTGTATGTATAATAACACTCCAAATGTTTGCAGCTCACATACAGATCCACCCCTGGCCTTGGGCCTGATTTTCATAGCTTCAGCAAGCTATATGATCTGATCAGGAGGTCTCCGGTGATGGCCTGCAGGAAAGCACTTTCCTCGTGACTGGACAGAGAAAGGGAAACTGCAGAGAAATTGGTTGCTTACAGTAACTCTGCTGCAGACCCTAGGGGGCTCCTCTCTTTGACTCTATCTAGGTTACCAGGGTCTAAAATCATCCATGTTCATCAGATTGAGTATTCACTCAGTGCTCTGATGCACAGGCAATTGGAGAAAGCAAATTAACACAGAAAGCACTCAAGTCACAGTGACAGCCCTGTATTATGTGATGCATGAAAGGAGCTAATGGAGACAATAAATCACTGGCCCATGTGTAAGACAGAACAGAGTGGGGGTGGAGGTACTAAAAGGGTAGTCTTGCATAAGGAGTGAGGACACGGCCACAAGACTGCCCATAGGGAAGGCAGTTGTGCCTTCAAATCAGCCAGCTCCTTCCATCCTCTCTCCTTCCCTCCTTTTCAGATGGCTGGCAAGTCTCAAACTAGAGAAGATGCTATCTGTGTGGGTGGGCTGCAACTTAGAAGTAGATCAAAGGTCTGTGCAAAGCAGAAATGAGGGCTGCAAACACTGAAAGGATGAGAGAGAGAGGAGAGGCTAGTGAAATCCTGAGAAAGAGCAACTATTTAAAGGCTCTTGTCAGACTCAGTGAGCCATCTGTGGTCTCATTGGTCATCTTCTTATAGTTCAGCCACTGGGTAATACAGAATTAAAGGGGGCAATGCAGATGGAGTAAGAGAATGGAGCATGAACTGTAATAAAATCAACAATTATGGCCTTCAGGGAAGTCCAATTCAGGATGTTCATGAATCCCAAGAAGACAGGCAAGAGTCTCCTTCCCTCACAAGGCTTCCCCCACCACACTCCAGCACTCACTACAGGGGAATTGCCTAGAGTTTGAGCCTGGTGAGGATGGCTGATAAGTGCAGGGAGGAAATGGTGTCAGTAGAGACTCCTTTCTGACTCAGAGCACAGCTAGGATGATGGAGAATAGAGTGTCTATAGTAGTCAAAAGGGGAAGGGTACAAGGAATACTAAGAATTTGGAGAGAAGAAATGCAGAGATAGCTGTTAGAACAACTTTTTCTCTTCCACAGATAAAACACCTTTCTGTAATTGTCACTTTATAACAGGCTGATTTAAAAAAATACTCTTGTAGTAATGATCTTCAAAGAGATGTGGGTGGGTGTGCTCTTACACGGGGAGCTATTAAAGAGAACCTAGAACCTAGAACCAATGAGTAAGTCCAGGAAGTCTTAGCTAGGGTCTTCCAATCAGCCCTGTTCTTACACAGAGCGCAGGAATATAGTTCAGATAGTTAGAACGAACAGGGCTGATCCATACAGGATCTGGGGAAATGTGGAAGGACACTTAGCAAATCAGCTGTAAACACTACCCTGAAGCAATAGGTGAACCACAAGCTTTGTTCCACCATAGCATGGGCTCTCGCAAGTAGCTGGCTAATGCGCTCACACACAAACTCAGAGGGGCCGAGACTGCAGGCAAAGTTTAGAGATCCAGGAACCCAGAAACATCAAGTCAACACACCGCTCACCCTCCTCTCAGCCCAGCAGACAAGGAAGTGACTGTATGACTGAGCTAGACGGAACAGCTGAGGCAAGGAGGCGTTATTTGAAAAGAACAGACTAGAAACTTCGTTTTCTAAAGAAAGGCTGCAAAGCAAGAGATTTAATGTAAGTTATGGGCTCGATGTTCTATCACACGTGAGCCTAACATTACAGAATGGAAGTCACTTCTCCCCCTCTGGGGTCAGCAAAGCTAATTCAAGAAGATGATCTGTTACCACTCTCAAAGTCACCCAACAAGTAAACCGGAGCCCAGGGCATTGATCTTGGGTACCATAACATTAA
The DNA here is from genome assembly GCF_907164565.1 of Psammomys obesus. Classification (NCBI taxonomy): domain Eukaryota; kingdom Metazoa; phylum Chordata; class Mammalia; order Rodentia; family Muridae; genus Psammomys; species Psammomys obesus. The sequence goes on from NW_026585689.1 coordinate 182,233, forward strand.
GGAGACCAACCCCTAAATGCTCATCCGTCATTGGATACTTTTGTCTTGAAATAATTTTGCTATATCTTCACCTAAGTAACTTCAAAAATATTTTGGAGTCTATATGTTAAGCAGGTTAATCACCAAGATTCTAAATAATTTGGGTGGCCAGAAATATTTTGTCTTAGCCAGCTCACAGCTAGTCCACTTTATTGTCATGTCTGGAATGTTTTCTGGTAGAGACTTTTGTCAAGAGTTCCAGAACTCTTGGACTGACAAGATGGGAAAGACAGCCCTTGTCCAAATCTGGCCTAATCTAATCTAATCTGGCCTCTTTCCAGATTAGAATCTGAAATCACATGAGCAGTGTTAGATGGAAGGGGCAGGTGGCAGGAAATGGGGTCACTTATAGAGCCTGATTCCTGTCAACAGGGGTCAAATATGTAAGCATGTTAGAAAACAGTGAGGTCAGGGAAGATCTGTGCTGAGTATAAAACAACAAAAGCTAAACTGCGGTGTCATAGCCAAGTGAAACATCTGCCTTCTCAATAAGCCTTTGAAACTGATGCAGGTGAAAAAAAAATGGCCATATCTCCCTTGCCTCAGAGCTTTGCTGTTTATTTATGGGAGTGGGCAGGCAGGGGTGCAGAGCCTCTCCAAAGGTAGTATATGAATTTTGAACATTGAGGTTTTTTTTTTTTTTTTTTTCCTATGAGAAATTGATTTGGAAAGTACCAAGAGTATCCATTACAATGAGCTTAGGAAATAATCCACAGGCAACTCAAACCATCAGTCTGAGAAACACAGGCTTTATCTGGTGACTCCCAAGCTACCCTGACCATCAGAAGCTAAGCACCTTAAATATCCACTTTCCGGGGCAAGCTCCCTAGACAATTCTTACGTAGTCAAGTGGGCGTGTAAGCCTCACTCTAAACTTTTAGCTCTTTTAATTTTTCAACATCATTATGCCTGATACGTGCTAAGAATTATGCAAAATTTGCTAAGCACTAGCTCCTTCTTTCAGAGATATCTTCCACAAAATCAAAGGAATAAAAATGATCATTAGAAGCACTTTGATTGAAGCTGGAAGTCTGCCTGCTTAGAACCACTTTGCTTCCTGAAAGCCATGCTGGACACTTTGGTAAATGCTTATGACTCTTCAAGTACTTCTGCTCAAAATTATTCTCCCAGAAAAAAAAAAAAAAAGCAATACAATCCTAGAAGACAGAATATCCATATGTTAACAGCATAGCATGAAGGTAACAGTCCTGATGATGGACCTATGAATATGGCACTGGCCATGAGAAGGAAAATATCGCTGCAAGAGGAAGCCAAGCTTCCATTGACAGGCTGTCTGCACCCTTCTATTTCTTCATCATGAGAACTTAATATCAGACTTGATATTTACAAAAAGAGAGATAATAGAATCTGAAGAGATCACACACTGTGTCACGCTCTGTGACATCTTACTTAGAAAGAGCAAAACCGGAGAGACAGTAAGAAGAGCAGTGATCGCTGGGACAGATAATGGAAAAGAATAAAATGATGGACCACAGGATTTTTAAGGTAGCGAATGTATGCTACAACAATACTACACGCATTTGTCCAGGCTCACAAAAGTACAACAGTAAGAGTGAGCCCTTGGGTGGTAACAGTGTGTCAGTGTAGGTTTATAAATCATAACATCTGCATCATCTGTATCACCCAGATGGTCAGGATGATGTGGGGAGACTATGTGTGCTTCAGGGCGGGTAGGAATCATCTACTTCCCTCCTAATTGGGCTGTCAACCTAAAATCGAACCAAAAACTCTTAAGAAAAAAGAGCTGATTGAATGGTTGACAGTCTGTTTTGTGTCATCTGGCAAGTCTTTTCGGTGCCAGGTAGTGATGAGCATTAACTTAACAATGTAGGAGTCACTGTTTCTGTTTTCCATCCCTACTTAACCACCCCCGTCTTTATCTCTGTCTCTGTCTCTCTATCTCTGTCTCTCTCTCTTTCAAGCAGGGTCTTACTCTGTAACCCAAACAGACCTTGAACTTAAGATGATCCTCCTGTCTCAGACTCCCAAGTGCTAATAATACCCACTTTGTGCTGTATTTCTACAAAATAATAGCACCATCAAAACAGCCATAAACCCCAAACTATTAAACAATACGCTTTGGGGAATAGAGCCCAGAATTCTCTCTTGTAATGTCCTAACTCTCAAGGAGCATTAGTACTTATAAGATTTCAGTTTTAGATAAAGATGCTCTACTGAGGAGTTTATCCTCTTAAATTTGCACTCAAGATTCCTATGCAAATCTTACATGGGTCTGCACTAGGTCCTTTGGTTAGCTTAGTGTCCTTTTGGGACTCCTGACTGTGAGAATGAGTCTCTGACTCTTATGTCTGCTTTTGGGACTCTTTTCCTTGTATTGAATTGCTGTGTCCAACTTTGTTCTGAAAGTTTTTGCTTCATCTTATTCTATTTTACTTTGTTGTGTTAGAAGCCTATGTTTTCCTAATAAGAGACAGAAAAAGAGTAGATTTTGAGGGGAGGAAAGATGCCAAGGGACTAGGAGGTGTGGAGGGAAGGAAAACAATAATCAGAATATACTGTATGAGAAAAGGGAAAGGTGGAGGAGTGGGCATTTGCGATATCTCAGGACCCTGCAGGTACCCTGCTATCCCCAAAGTCACCTCAGGCTGGGTGAAATTTGTCTTCCCGGTCTGCTGTTGAGGAGAAGCACACGTAGTGACACCTCTGGAGACAGTCCTCTACACCTGCAGGCTGAACACTTCCGTGTAAACAACACCTCCCAACTCCCATCATCAGGAGAGACAACAGACTACACAAAACCATGCATCCATTATGCCCCATCAGTGCGATTGCGGAGAAGAATAATCAGGTCGATTGCTCTTTGAGTTTTGTCTGCTCTGACATTTTAGAGTCCTTAACATTTGACACTAAGTGGTTATACAAAGACGCCCCAAAGGTCATTGCTGATGAGCTTACAGTACCAGAAGAAAAGTCGATATTTATTAGGCAATTGGGAACCATACATTGTGCTAGAGCCTTAACATGTTTGCTCCTTACAGTACCTCTAGGGGAAAGGGGTGGCAGATCAATGCACAGAAGAGAATCAAGGATCTCAGCAGCTGAACAAGATAAACAGAGACGCACAACTAGGAAGCACCGGAGAGAAGGGTGTCCACATGTCTACTCTAAAACCCATGCTATTTTCATTCTACCAAAGTCTCCTGGGTCTGAAATTGGCAATGCAATGTACCATAGGGAAAGATGACAAATTCAATGACGACTAAGTGAAAAAGTCAATAAAGTATGAATGGCTGAGAAGGTGAAGGTCACTCAGGCAACCCTATCAGTTCATAAGTGTTTATTAATCAAGTCCATCTTAGAAAGAAGGACCTATCTATGTCTTTCCAGTCCCCACCCCTTGTATTAGTCCTAGAAAGGGCAGGCCAGAGACAATCCTTAAAGTACAACTTATCAGTCACCGCCTGAGCATTTGTGACACATCACCTCCTTTGTTCTCCAGGTCATTTCCATGAAATAGGTTTTATTATTCCCATTTGATACAAGAGAAATTCAAGGCTTAGATATTTTGACTGATGAGTAATAACACATAGGTTTGATCCAGACTGTCTAGTTTCTGACTTGGGAGCCTGCACTCCATGACACCTCTCAAGATGGTCTCACTGTAGTCTTTCCAGACCTCACACCGGAATACTCACTTTTGCCTGCGTGTTTTCTTCCTCTTAGGTACATGCAGATATGGTTTATTGTTGTTCCCTTTCTCCCATCTCTGCTTTACAAAGATGCTGCAGGCTTGCCTGTAATACCCTTCCCTGTGAGTTGTAGCTGAGACAGCTTCATCCTTGCCCTATTACAAGTATCTGGGAAAAACCTTAAAGGAACCTGCCAGATCATTTACCTTTTCTCCTCACAGAGAAAAACGTCTTCACTTCCTTTCCATCCTTTTCAATGGTCCTCATTTTCCCCATCACCACTAATGATGCTCGCTCTGGCCCTTCACCAGTAGGGTTTGGTAGCTTTGTCTGGATCTCCCCATGATCAAGCTGTCACCTACATTTCTTTTGGAAGAAAGCTGAATCCTTATTGGTCCCAGGTCTCTTCCAAACAATGCGCGTAGGGGGTGATGGGTGCTTCTGGGGCCAAGCCTACATGAGATAACTGAAGCTTAAATGAGAAGGCATTTGGAAAACCTGAGCTCCTGCAGGTTGCTGCTCTGCAATACAGAAGCAGCTTGGAAAGGCACTGGGCAACTGTGGGCAAACAGAGCCACGTTTCGGAAGCACATGCCAAGCAAAGGAAATGGGGTACTGAGAGCAGCCAAGCAGAAAGTACCTGCAGAGGAGGAAGAGAAGTGCCTAGAAAGTGGAGTGGGGAAGAGCCACAGCAGCCACAGCCACCACAATTGTGGTGCAGGGAATCCCAGGATTTAGCAGGAGTAGCTGAAACGTGAGGGCAGGATTGCAGCCTCCATTGGAGAGAATGTGACAAGCTATGCAAAGGGCTACTCTGATGTCTGATATCTATGTGATATACACTGTGTACCTCCTCACACAGACACATCACATAAACAAATGCCAACTCTGCTCTCTTATTACAGTTTAGTCATCAACCAAATCATGCACTACAAGCAGCTGCTGCAGAAAGGACCAGGAGCCTCACATGCCCAGTCCACCATCTATGCCACCAAGGCCACCCCACCCACTTCTCTGTTCAAAGCAACCTGCTTTCTACTCCCACACTCTACAGTATGGTAAGCAGTTCCAGCCTGAGCTTCAGACAGTGATCCTGGGAAATAGCAAGTCTCCTGTCCAGGAGACATAATCCATCTCCTTCAATCTCAGCCCTCCCTGGGGCTTCCAGGAAGTCATTTGGAGTGAGCTTCCCTGCTCACTCCCCTGCATAGCTTTACCTTTTGTGTAGCTCACCTAGTGTTTCTGTGACCTGCCCATCACAGCACCTTTAGGAAGATTCTTCTCATTTAAAGTCCTGTCCCTCAGAGAGTGATGATTTTTATTGTCTGTCTTGCTCTCTTTATCTAGATGCATTATCATAGTCAGAGATACCTCTCAGGTTGCCCCAGGAACATTTATGCCTCCTACCTCTCTTCTTTCTCCAGGAGTATCTAACACCCACAGGCTGTGGCTGGTGTATAGAGCTCTACATATTCTGTTCATTTCAAATTACCACTGCTCTGCCCCTTTCTTGTTTTGAGTACCCTACCACAGGTATAAAGCTTCTTGCCATGGTGTTTGGGTGAAGGGGGAAAGGAAGTAAGGCTAGCTCTTCAGAAATAGAGATGGGAAGGCTCCCTTTAGCCCCTACCTCCCACATGCCTCCAGTCTTCTGTCCCTTACGTACTTCCTGCCCTTAGGTGCTCACCAGGGTTTATCTCATTTGCTCTATTTATTTGCTTCACAGAGCTTTGATTCACCCTCCTCTATCCTCCTCTGCCTCCCCGGCATCAACAGCTAGTCGCTGTTATGACTCAGCAGCACATCCCTCGTCCACACGAACAGAACTATGGGCCCTGGCCAAAGAATGGTGTAGCCTGCTGAGTAACATCGTGTGTTTGGGCCTTAGAGCCCAGGGCAGAGTCTCAGGTCTGTGAAGTAAGTATAAGCTCTCTGATGGACACAGATAACCAGGGGCAGGCAGGTGTCATTATCTGTGCTATGGGGAGGTTGAAAACATTTCCCTCATACTTTAGTTAGAAGAACTGTGTGGCATTGTCCAGAAAAGCTCTTTATCTCTGTGCCGCTGGTGATGAAAAATACCATGGCGAAGGAACTGTTATCAACTATGGAGAATCACCATCATTTTGACCTGGGAATCAAGCCTCGATGAAGCCATCCCTTGGAGAATTGGAAGCAGATGTCTATGAGGTCTGATGGCCTAGCCAGCATTTCAGATATCTGAGTTTCTAAGTAATAGCAAAATACAAGGTCAGTCCCCTGGCTTCCTCAGGTTTGGACTACTCACGAAACAGGAGCTCTCTGTGAATAGAGGCTAGAAGTCACTGAGAAGGTGAAGGAGGTGATTTTTCCTTTTTTCTTTATAATTTGCGAGGTAGGATGCCCTGTGCTGGAAATGTGTTTCACCCTTAGAATACCCACACTTCTTGATCAGAGTAACATTATTCCTCTCCCGCTGTCAGCAGAGTCATCTGGGTCACTACCCGGGGGAGCCTTTTGGTTGCACTGTGGTGACAACCAGTGGCAATGAGCGTGTCAGTCAATCAGCAGTTAGACAGTCAGCCTTCCTGTGCCCCAGGAAGGCCTGGCTGGAGCTGTACGGACTAAGATGTACACTTTTCACTAGAGGGGCCTTGAAGCCTTATGGCCGTTGGTGCCTGGCAATATTTTCATTCCACATCACTTCCTACAAGAGTGGTGGGCTGCTCTATCCTACCAGAGAGCAGATTCGCTCTATATAGCTTTGTGGGATTTTTCTTACCAAATCAATTCACAAATGTGAATGTAAAAATCATTTAGTAGTCTCCCTGAGCCGAATGCCCATCTAGAAGATACAGTCACGACGCTCTGGATAATCGCTTAACAGAAAGACGGAGTGCTATTTCTTCCTCAGACAGAATGACAGAGGAGCAGCAGATGGCTTTGTCTGTAAGCCCCACTGCTGGTGAGCCAGAAGCGCTCTCACTCACTCCTGCCTCCCTTCTCTTCCACTAAGGGTGATTTGTTATGGAAGGCTAACTAGAGGAAAAGACATCCGTGGAACCAGTTCACTCCTGTGCAGATGCTTTCATGGACACACGAGCCACTAGTGTGTGGAGGTACCTGCCGTACCTCTGCATGTGCCTTCCGTAGGCCAGGACCCCTACCCATAAAGCATCGTAAGTGGGAAGGCCAGCACTGTTCCTGGGATGGCAGCTGAGAACACACTGCCCCTCCCCCAAGCAGCACAGGGAAGCCCTATGGAAGTGGCTTTTACAAACAGATGGTAGAGAGAAGAGGAGGAAGGAGAAAAGGAGTGCCGGGGAAACAGACCCAAGGACAGAAGGGCTGTTTACCTTCCCACAGATCCACTGTTTGAAAGATGTCAGTGGTCCTGACACCATAGACCTCGGCTGCTTTCAGGAACTGAGAGATCTGCTCCATCTGCTTAAAAGCCATCTTTGACTCTGAGATCTTGGGGATGGGTTCTTGTCCTGGTGGGTATAAACTGTTTATCAGCTTGCACAGGACCTGAAGGGAGTGTGGGGACAGAGGATCAGTGTTTTCCTTTGCAATAAATGTCACAAGTCAGAAGTGAATGGTGCATCTCCACACACACACACACACACACACACACACACACACACACAGATGCACGCACACACATACACACTAAACACAGAAGACCCCGGGGAGCCCAATCCCAGGCAGCAGCTGACCACAATCCTACAGTCCGAACTCTATTCTCTCCTTGGAAATGATGCTGGGTGATGAGGACATGATCTCACATTCTTAATGGAGGATGCTTTGGAGGCTCATGGGGAAAAGGGAGGATTCTGATCTGCTCTCTGGGATCTGCTGTCTTCACTAACTCACCCTACCTGAATTTATGGTGTGTAAAAAAGAACTGAACTGAGTCTTCTCACAAATTCTTAGAAGGCAAGCCTTGGGCTGCCCAGCACATGGGTGGGATAGCAGTTATGTAACAGCAAATCACAGCCTGCTAGAAAAGATGGGCTTGTTTGACTCAGCTGAGCGGTCCTCCTGGAACCCAAACACACAGCATCTGGCCAGAACAGCAGTTATCCTATAAGGATTCCCTTCCCGCTCATGGGAACTCATCCGCTCGGAGACCCTGAGCATCGCATCAACACGGGGCTCAGCTTCCCCGGAGGATGACAAGTTGGCTAGCCTGACTCCCTTCCTTTGTTTCACCCTTTAACCAGCTGGATCCCCCTGGGGGTAAGAAAAGCCCCAGAAAGGCTGATGCACCAAGAAGGCTGAGGAGATCACGCGGCAGCACTTAGCTCTATTCTCAAAGGAAGAATGGAAAGGGCTTCAATTTTGCTTACAGCTTAGGAGAAAGCTTGGTACTCAAATGGGTGGAGAATCCTCGAAACTAGCTAGGGAATTGTGCAGAGAGAACTCAGTCGGACAGCTCTGGAGCAATAAAGGCATGCCTATCCCTCCCGGTGAAACCCAGACCTTGGCAACAGAGGATTCCCCGGGGCCTCACATGGATAGAAAGGGCCCCAGGAGGGCTTTCCTGCCCACCGCCCCAGAAATAAATCTCTCTCCCCGCTCGCCGCCTTACCGTCCCGTCCATCAACCATTTCTGAAAATGGGCCCTGCCCGGGGGCGGGTGCTCTATGTCCTCGGCACACTGTAGGATGATCCAGTCCACCAGCTTGTTCTCCAGGTCCGCGTCATACTTCTGCTCGATCTTCTCCTGCACCTCGCGGCTTAAACCATAGCTCGGGCCCCTGTTAGCCATCTCTGGAAGAGAAGAGAGGACACGCGCGGCATCCACACAATAGCAGCCACAGCAGCCCCCGGGCTTCCTGAGAACCCGGCTGGGATGTGGCTGGGAGGCCGAGCCCAGCAGCAGCAAAGCGGGCAGAAAGCCGGGCGTGGTTTAAATCAAGGAGCCAATGAAGCCAATGGGGTTTCACCTACAATTGGAAAAGAAAAGCGCAGCCACGCGCCAGGGACCCTAGAATAAAGCCCCGGCTGGCCCAGGGGAGGTGGGATGGCTGGAACCCCCCTCACAGTCCTGCTTCTTAGGCAGACGGGATGATGTACACGGACTCACTCGTGAGCCTGACACCCCCAGACAGCCGGTGGGGGTCGAAGTGGGCGATGGTTCCTTGCTCCCCGTCTCCGCAGCACTTTGCGTGAGATTCCCAGAGCAGGTAATTAACAGGCGGGAGAAAGGATGTCTCGACAATAGGCCGCTGACGGTGCGTGGAGCCTGGAAGCAAGGCGATCTGATTTGATTTTTTTCTCACGCCTGAGGAGGGTCAAACCAGGGCTGTTGCTAAGAGCCCTCCAAAGCCAGCCCACTCCTTGTCAGGCCAGCCTGACTGCCTCCCGCTGGGAGCTTCTTTCTCTGCCGCAGAATCCTTTCCCAGCCACTGGGGAACCGAGCATTGTATCCAAGGCCCCACACAGCTGCCTGAGGGGACCTGGGCCTCTGGGAGGGTCCATTCTGCTAAGTGCCCATCTGCCAGGAATAGCCAAACCACTTTAACCTTGCGCTGAAGTGACAGTTGTTACCGGACAGGATTGGGTGGGGGTGGGGGACGCTGGAAGCTGCCATCATTTACCTCATAAGCTATCAAGCCAGTTTCATCCCGAAACTTCCAACCCGTGGAAAACCCCCTCTGTGGCTTGGTTTGGCTCTATTCAAGGGATAAACCTTCTAAGTGGTATTTTTAAACGAAACATATAGGGCAAATTTTGTAATTAAACTAAAGTCTAGTCAGCGCCCTATAAGTTTTGGAGGGTTGCAAAGACTATTTTGGTTAAGGACTTCAGAAGTGCCAGGGACATACATTTAGCAGTCATTCCACTCTGACACAGGCAAACAAGACATGAGGAAAATAATTTGGTTTAAGCTGGCCTGAAAGCGTCTTAAGAGCTAAAGGGCTTGGCGGTTTGTTCCCATACAGTATAAGCTGGTTGGAGGTAAAGGTGGCTTCTCACTTTCGCTTTTTTTGTGGTAAGTCCTTGGATACTTGCATTCCAAGTGTTTGTCCTTTGGTTCGTACTTTCATTCAACAAATATTTATCAAGTGTTTAAATTGTGTCAAAATGCTGGACTTGAAAAAAAATAATATGGCTTTACAATGGGCTGATAAATTCGCTCAAGACAATAAACAGTTCTAATGCGAAGATAATCACTGTCCCTGTGAGTAATTGATTAGAGCCTGGCATGAAGTTACTCTCAGACAACACAGGAACCGAGAAAAATCTCCCTGCTAGTTGATGCCTGGACTAATAAAACCATGCTTCCTTAGTTGGTAAGTGACCAGTTCGCTTGAGAAAACTTCCTGGTGAGTGAGTGAGAGCCTGGGGAGAAAGAACTCAGAAAGACAGAGGTGAGTAAACAGGCCAGCATTTAGAACATTAGTTTAAGGAGACAAAGCAAGCTAAGGAATGCACACCTTGGTGTTTCGTGGAACCTCAGTTGAAGAAGGCCCACAGACACAGACATATATCAGAGACTTGGAGCTTAAGGAAACAGTAAAGCAGGAAGATCATCCGCAGAAGTGTGGAAGTCACCAGTTGACATCAATAATGGTGGTTCTTGGGGGATGAAAGCTCACAGAGAAAGCATGCTTCTTTCTCCACTGCTAGATACGATTTTGAAGAGAACGTTCCTCCTCCTCCTCCTCCTCCTCCTCCTCCTCCTCCTCCTCCTCCTCCTCCTCCTCCTCCTCCTCCTCTATTCCTCCTGCTCCTCTTGCTCCTCCTGCTCTTGTTTCTACTTCTCCTGACTCTCCTCTTCTTTTGGAACTTTTGTGCTCAAAGATTTCTTTACATTATAACCAAATAGTTGGTATGCTTTATATGAATGATTGAGCCCATAGCATTACAGAGGAGCCCATGCAAAGAGGAGCCATACCAGGATATGTGTCTAGACTCCCAGAGGAAGCCTTCAGAAGAAAAAAAAAAAATATTTAATGCTCTGTGGATGACAATGGAAATTAGTTCAACCCTGAACTTTCTGGATGCTTATTAGAATTATAGTAATTTGTTTCAATAAGATTTTTTTGACAGGTTCTCCCAAGCTCAGGACAACTTATAGACTTTTGAGCTTTCATCAGTCCCTCTATCACTGAGATTACAAGCATGAACCATAAAGCCTTGTTTTTTTGTTTGTTTGTTTGTTTGTTTGTTTGTTTTGGCTTGTATTTATATGTGAGATACAAAAAAAAAAAATGAAATATGCTCAGTGGATCTAGTACCAAAGTTGAACTTGTCAACAATAAATGTCAACCAGATGTCATGGTATATCTAGGAGAAGGGAATAGGGAATTAGGGGAAATATCTACTTTGAACACTGAATGATAAATAGGTATTTGTCAGATGGGAGCATGAAGCAGAGGGCTGTAGATTGTTGCTGGTAAGGCCAACTTATTTATAAAGGTGAAAGGGAGGTGTACGGAGAGATTATTCAGAAGTTAAGAGCACTGGCTGCTCTTCCAAAGGACCCAGGTTTGACCCCCAACACCCAAATGGCAGCTAACAACTGTTTGTTACCTATTCTGCCTTCTGTGGACATAGCTGTGCACAGATACACATGCAAGCAAAACACCCCCACACATGAAATAAATATTAACATTAATATGTATTAGTAGTATTAATTTATTAACTAATACTTATTTTTTAAAGGTGAAAAGGCAAATCATAAGGCTAAATGGAAAACACAGAAAACTGAGGCTGAAACATCAGGCAGGCTCCAGATAATAAAGCAGTGTGCTTGCAAGGGTCTGTGGTTAAACTGTCAAGAATTTTTAGCGTCAGTTAGGAAACTCTGGCATCACTAAGTTATCAGGTTACATAAGTAGAATATATTTTAAAATTAAGTATTCAAAGTGAATTGCTATTTATGTTTGTTAGTTTCCCAATAGTCTATGTTCTTGAGGACACCATGTTTATGTTCCTACAGGAGGTAACCATTATGCAATTGTGTGGTCCTGGACATTTCTTCTCAGCTATGCTTTCAGAGATGTCACAGAGGCAGTTTGAAATTGGTCCTGATGAGAATACACATCCCAGAGACAATGGCAAGTGTCAACGGTTTAAAGCCAGCTGTTAAGCACTTACTACCCTTACATTGATTTGCTGTGCACTACAGCGTGAGCATTTCCAGTAGAAAGAAAATCACCAGAGCTCAGTTGGGTAAAAGGAAAGAGGCACATTTGACTGACTGTATAGCAGAATAAATTAGTAGTGCTATTTGCTGCAGAAGGACTCACAGGTAGGCTAATAGACAAAGAAGAGAGATAATGAAATTTAATCCTTCTCCTCTGAGAGTCCCACGATCTGTCTGCTTTCATTGGGCAGTTGTTTTATGAGTCTGGTGCTCAAGAGAAACATCTAAGTGGTAACAATATACTTGAGTAATCGGTTCACAGGTAGTAGTTAAAGCCATAAGCCTGGGTGATGTTCAAAGAAGTAACATGAAAGAGTACCAAGGCCAAAACTAAGGAAAATTAGGATTACAAGGTGGGTGAGAAAGGAAGCAGTCCTTGGAATTTTCAGGCTCCTTCTTAGGGAGGTTTATGGATCAATGATACCAACGTAAGTCCGAACTCAATAGTGCTTTGAGAGGAAGAGGCTGGCATATCAGCTGAGGATTTCGCCGCAGTAAATTTTATCAGAAGAGCAAAGGCATAGCACTGTCATGGCAACAGAACCTAGGAACCAGCATCCTGGAAAGAGGGATGGAGCTGAGTCAGAGGCTTTGAAAAGGAACCGACAAGCTTCAGATCTTGTATTGTTGAAGGCAGCTCTGAATGAAGACCCAGTGAGCTTCTTTAGTTGGTTGAAGAAAGCTAAACTAGCAGTAACTCCCTAAACTTACCAGTGTGAACAAGACAAAATGAGAAATAATATGTTCCCTAAAATATATTTAGTTTAATATAGTGCCTGCATTTTTCTAGATATAGTCTGTGTATCTTTTTGTTGTTGTTGTCATAAATGAAGTAACTCTAGTTCCTGGGGATAACACAGTTTTCTAGCCTCCTCTGGCATTTGCACACATGAATTTGTATAGATACACAAATGTAAACAATATCTTTTTTTCCCCAAGAGATCTTCAAAACTGATAGTTGGCCCTCCATATCTAAAGATTCCACATTGAAGAGACAATTAAAAACATTAAAAAAAAAAAACATAAAACAAAAGACAAAACCAAACCAAACCCTTTTCTCGACCTGGCATAGCAGTGCACTGCATGCCTGTAATTCCAAGATTAGAAGGTTGAAGAATGACCATGAGTTTGAGGCCACCCTGAGGTGGGAAGGGAAGAAAAGGAGAGGATATTAGGTCTTGAAAGTGAACGTTTCCTTATTGTCCCCTAAGAAATACAGCACTTATATTTGTCTTTGCATCGTATTATTTTACATACTCTAGAATCAATGTCATGTTCTAGGTGATGTGCGTGGGCTCAATGCAATTACTGCTTTGTTCTACAGGAAGGGCATTTTGCAATTCTGATGGCCTCAAAGGGTGCTGGAACTAACCCTGTGAAATAGCAAGAGACGGCCGTATTTAATGTTTTTCCGTTCTAGAAAATGAGTTTTTTACTTTTTCTTTCTTTTGTTTTTGTTTGTCTTGTTTTGTTTTGAGACAGGGTTTCTCTGTGTAGCACTAGCTATCTTAGAACTCACTCTGGAGATTAGGCTAGCCTTGAACTAAGAGAGCCACCTGCTTCAGCCTCGCAAGTGCTGGGATTAGAGGCATACATCACCACACACACTGCTCTTTTTTAACTGTGACCATTTGGCTAACTTACTTCAGGGATTGTCCTGGGAATGGTGAAGCTCGTTTAGCTCTGTCACCATAGTGTATAAACCTCAGCCTTGCTCAGAGATCTTTCTTCTCTAGATGTTTGTTTGTTTGTTTGTTTTTTGGCCATTTAAAGACTTGCATACTGTTTAGATCAGCATCAGGAAATCAGCACAGGCAAAGGATATTATACATCTTTGATTAGCATTCCTTTTCTTGGTGATTTTCCATCTCTCTTCTCACTGCCCATGTCCAAATTGTTTGCTAATTGCGTCACTTTGAAAATCATGTTGAAATTACAGATGATTAGGTTCATGAAATTGCTGTGTGTTCATGCATTTCATTCAATGCACTTCACATGCCACTGAATACACAGCACAGAGTGGTTTCAGGAAAAGTGGCCTGAGTATAAAACACACACACACATACATATAGTCATCAATATTGTACTAAAACATACTAAATCCTATCAATTTTTAAAATGAAATATTTTCTCATATACTATACTGTGATCAGTTCCCTTCCCCTATTTTCTTCTAGATCCTTTTTACCTCCCTACCCATCCAACTCCACACCTTCATTCTCTCTTTAGAAAACAGGCAATTAAAAGTAAAAACAAAACAAAATAAAAAACACAGAAATAAAGAAAAAGCACAAGATACACCCCCCACACACACATAGACACACAAAAATAAAATCCATAAACACACAATATTAAAAAAAATGACAAACAAAATAATAAGAAACAACAAAAAAAAAATCAGCAAAATATCATTGAGTTTCTTTCATGTTGGCCATCTGTGCTGGGCCACTTAAGTGTGCTTTATATACCCAGTGAGATTCCATTGGAGAAAGCTAATTTGCCCTTTACAAGCAGCTGTCAACTGGAGATAGCTTCTGGGTTAGGGCTGAGAGCTCCTGTCCACTCCCACTCCAAGCCTCCCAGTACTGGGATCCTGTTTGGCTTGAACCTGTCCAGCCCCTGTGCATGCTACCGATCTCTGTGAGTTATGTCAATTCTGTTTTGTCTAAAGACGCTGTTTCTTTGGTGTTGTCTATTCCTGTTGCTCTTACAGTCTTTCCTCTTCCAAATAGTACCCTGAAGGGAGGGAGCTGATGAAGATACTCATTTAGGACTAAGCGTCCCCAGATCTCTGTGTGCATTGTTCGGTTTTCGGTCTCTGTGTTAGTTCCTATTTATTGCAAGAGGACACTTCTTTGATGATGGCTGAGCGCTATCAATGAGTAGAGCACAATGTCATCAGGGGTCATTTTACTGCTATGCTCCCTTAGCAAAACAATAGTTTCATTTTCTCGTAGGCCCATGGCTTTTTTAGTGTTAGGTTCTTGGCCACCAAGCCGTGTTAGGCAAGGGTTCCGTCTCTTGGAGTGAGCCTTACATCCAGATAGTGGTTGGCAACTGCTCTATGTGTGCCATTATTGTCTCAGTGTATCACACAGGCAGGTCACTGCTGTGGATCACAGGGTGTGTAGCTGGGTTGGTGGTTACTTTTCTCCTCTGGTAGTGTGAAGAGTACCTACCAGTACCATGGATTCTCATCATTAGGGGTGAAAACTCTAGTTAGACACCAGCTTCACTTCTCTGTGTTCAATGAGATATGTAAATATTGTCTTCAGCAATAAGGCCACACCATGAGTTTGTGGTATAGCCTTGGCAATAGCCTGAATTGTTTGGACGTTTTCATGGAACCCCCTTTGGCCAACTGTTCCATAAGATGCAACCCATGTCTGGCAATGGAAGCTTCACTTGATGTTGAAAATATCACCTTAATCTCATTTGAATGTGATTATGTGATGTCAACTCCTGCCAAACTAAATTTTAAGAGGTTTGCCTTTGTTAAAAAAAAAAAAAAATGAGGAGGGTAGGCCATTGAACATTTGTATAGATATAATGAAAACACCATTCCAATTTAAGATCTGTTAGGAAATCAAATATCCATTGGCTATAGAAGCTCCAGTACTTCCTTGTTTCCTTTTTTTTTCTCTTTCCCCTATAGCATTATGGATTGGTGACCATCAGTTCCTCACTGGACTATGTTCCATGCAGAAGACAAAATATGGAAGCCTGCACATCCTGAGTGTCACTATTCTAAATGTTCTATCTATCACCTAGGTTTATACAGTTTTGCAGATGAAGAAACTAAGACACAAAGGGCAAAACTGCTACTACGATTTCATACTTGTGCTGGAATACAGCCAAGCTCCATTTAGTACTTTAACTCCTATACTGAATCAACACATCCTATGGGTCTCTTATGGGATGCATCCCCATGCTCCAGTTCCTCCCTTAACTGCTTTGCTGCTTTGACAGTTGAGGACTCTCCCACCTCATTATATTTTAACCCCCTGAAACTCTAATGGGCAGGGCCCTTGTCCTCTTCATTTTCCAATACTCTTCATGCCTAGCAAAGGGGGCCCCAAGCGGCCCCATTCTAGCTCAAGGTAACAGCCCACAGGATTCATATGGTCCCCTCTATTCAGGATAAGGAATAATCATGAATTAGTTTAACTGTATGTGTATCAGAGGTCCCCAAGAACACCCCAGGTGTGCAGACTTGCTAAAATGCACAGGACTCACCATACAGTTCTTTTACTACTGATTTATTAGAGTGAAAGGACCTAAAACAGAGTGAGCAAAGGAAAAAGGCACATGGGGTGAAGCCCAGGGAAACTGGGAGACAGCTTCCAAGAATCCACACTGGAGTCACACAGGCTGAAATCGGGCCTCCAGCAAAGAGCTCATATGATACTGTCCACAAGGAAACTTGTTAAGAGTCAGTGCCAAGGGGTTTTACAGGGGCCACTCAGAGCTGAGTCTTTGCTCCCCATGCTGGGACCAATATTCTGGGCACCTGGAAGAAAGCAGGGTTCAGCACAAACCAGTGTTTGCAGAGAACTGATCTAAGCACAGTAAGCTGCTATGATCAGGCACAGTGGGAGTCCCTGAAATCGAAATTCCCAGCCAGCCAAAAAGCCAACTCATAAAGTATGTTTCTTCGGAAGGTTGGCCAAACGGCTGTAACACTTTCTTGCACCGACATTTTGTCACAGCCTTGTCTTCTTCTGTCCTTTGAACCAGGTTTATGATATGCCGACTCTCTCTCATTTATGAGACAAATTAAGTCTCTGACACACACTCATTTTGAGTCATGCTGTCAACTTAATAACACAGACAGACATAACCCATGAAGACTAAAGTCTAGCCAAAATTAATAATTAAAAAACCCAAACAAACCACAACTTAACATAAAGGCTAATACATATTAATACTGCAGTAGTTATTAAAAACCAGGCCTTCTATAATCATGTTATGTTTCTTTACTGACTCTACCCCTCTGCCACCCCAACTAAAGTGGTAACCACCTATTTGCCTTAAGTCAGTCTGGTAAGTATTCCTCTCAAAGCACGGTTAATGCAGAGAGATCATTTTCCTCTTTAGTCTTAACAATCATTATATAAAGATACTACATCATTAGAAAATTCCATTTAGTTATAAGGCATGTTTTCAGAAAACAGATGGAACTGAGATTACATAAAGTAAAACAGGAAAAGGAAAGTGTTTTCTCTCACACATAGAATATAGCTTTAAATACATATATATGGCATGGCTGGAGAAGGTAGGCTGTGCAAAGAAAGATCTACAGGGAATAAGAGGAGTGTGAAAGGGTAATAGAGGGGGAGGGTACAGTATCTTATGTTTTCTCTCATTTAGAGGCATGGGGGAATGAAGAGAGAAAGTGTGTAGGGGGAAACAGAGAGCGAGACACACAGCAGAATAGTGGGAAGTGTATGAGTGAGGTACAATGATATAATGATAGAAGTGTTAGAAATTATAATATCCATTATTCTATATATAAACTTAAGAATTTTAAAAACTGGAAGACTCCCATAAAAATGATAATTCAAAATTTAGAAATATCTTTTACACCACTATAAAACTTAATTTAACCTTTCATAAAACTAAATGGTAATTTTAGTTTTAAATATAGTATGGTAGCCTCATTTTTTTCAACTTTATTATGCTTCAGACATTGAGAATCATTTCAAAATGATCTTCCTCTGTTTTGTGAATTGAATTTTATAATCAGAATTTTAGAAACTTTCATATATAATGGTACCAAACAAACACCAAAAAATTCAAGCTTTATTGTGGTAGAAGGGAACAGAATTAAGTGGTGGCACAGCTACAGTATGCATAAGAAAGGTAAACATGTCTGTAATAAAAAAATAGGTGCTATTTTAATGGGAAAAATATCAAAGAGAAAAGACAAAATTCTCCAAACAGCAGCTAATAATTCTGTCACAAATTGTGTATTTGTGCAAAGACATTATTAAATAAATATGTATTGGATATTGGATATTTACAAAATAAAAGAGGGAAGACCCTAAGGTATCTGGGTCTTTGATTTTTTACCATTCTTTCAATCTGCTAGACACATTAGAGTGTATACCAATCACAAATGTGATTCTAAGTAACAACAGTTGAGAGCTTGTCAATCAAATCATCAATAGTGCAAACAAGCAGATGAATATCTGCTTTCTCCTTCAACCTGTGATCACCATGTTTCCGGAGGATGACATCTACATCTGGGCTGACCAGTCGGTCAGCAACCTGCAGGGATGTGTGCCAAGGGACTACGTCGTCCTTCATGCCGTGGATCAACCGTACAGGGCAGGCCACAGGAATGGGGCTATGTAACAAGCAGTGGTGCTCCGCTTCTTTAATAAAATTGTATGGAATGTTGTAAAATCCTTCTTCGATGTATTTAGATGCTAAGGTCCAGTAGCCTTTCATTTCTATATCCTTTTGTACCTAGTGGGAAAAATAAAAGCACTCACATGAACAACCCCTGTAGCAGACTTGAATCTGAGAAAGGCAGTCCTCAAGTAAGACAGAGGCAACACAAGAATAACAATGATCATCAAAAACTGGGCTGAGTGGGGCACATGCCTTTAATCCCAGAACTCCTGAGGCAGAGGTAGGTGGCCTTGCCAGTTTGACACCAGCCAGTTCAAGTTCCCGGCCAGCCAGAGCTACATTAAAAAAAATAATACATATAGATATATACACACATATATTTACTACAGGCAAGTTACATTATACATATTATTTCATGTAATCCTGGTAATAATTCTAGAATTATTCTTCTTTACAAAGGAGAGTACTCAGGCTTATAGTTGCTTATCATATTCAAAGACCAAACACAGAAATTGTTTTAGCTGTCAAAGCAAACTCTGATCTCTCTATCATACAAGTTCTTATATCAAGTTCTACTTTACCCCAACTGAAAGGCAAGACAGAAGGGAAGAAAAGTAAAGCAATTTCTGTGAATCGGTCTTGAGACACTGATGTTTACATAAAGTAAATCATTTTTTGAAATTTCAAAATAATCACACATAGATATGCATGTAGGTAGAAAGACAGGGTTTCTCTGTGTAGCCCTGACCTGGAACTCACTCTGTAGACCAGGCTGTCCTTGAACTCAGAGATCCACCTGCCTCTGCCTCCCAAATGCTGGGATTAAAGGCGTGTACCACCACCGCCTTCGGAAAGAAAGGTTTTTTTTTTTTTTTTATTTGTTTGTTTTATTTTTTTTTAAGTGCATAGCTCTTATCTTTCAGCATTCTAGGGATGAGAATTTATTGGTATGGGTAACAAAGCCTTAGAAATGCTTCCTGAAAACTAAACAATAATGTCAGTTCTAGATTCAGATGAAATGAAACATTAACACATCTTTTGAGGATTTGTTTTTTTTACTGTAACTTATATGCCTTCAATATTTTTTTCTAATTAAAAATTGGAATTTACTGGCTGGAGGGGTGACTTGTCAGTTAAAAGTGCTTCCACCTCCAGCACAGAGCCTAGCTGGTTCTCACAACCCACACAGACACCTCATGGTTTCTTTCAACTCCAGCTCCACAGGATCTGACACATTAGAGCTAGTGGTTAATGGGAGGTAGTGCTCCCATGGTCCTGTGCTTCTCTCTGGTGCTGTTTAGACCCATATCACCTTGACACATTGTCACTTGGGAAGAGGGACTTTCAATTGAGAAAATGCCTCCCTAATACTGGCTACAGGCAAGTTTGTGGGGCTCTCTCTTGATTCATGACTGATGTGGGAGGGTACAGCCCCCTGTGGGTGGTACCATACATAGGCAGGTGGTCCTGAATTGTATAAGAAAGCAGCACAAGCAAACCAAAAGCAAGCCAGTAAGCAGCATTTCTCCGTGGCTTTTGCTTCAGCTCCTGCCTCCAGGTTCCTGCTTTGAATTCCTGTTCCGAGTTCTCCCTCAGTGATGCACTGTGACCTGAGAGTTGTAAGATGAAATAAACCCTCCGTTCCCTAAATTGCTTTTGGTCAGTTTTATTACAGGAGTACAAACCCTACCTAAGATACCTTGTATTTGATTTTTAATATCCACCTAGTCCACATGCTGAGCAATCTAGTTACATACATGCAAAAGAAAGATTTGCACAGACCTTGTCATTTATAAGACAAACAACAAAAAATGTTTAAGGAACTCCCTTTTTTTAAAATTTTTTATTAATTACACTTTATTAATTTTGTATCCCCCCATAAGCCCCTCCCTCCTCCCCTCCCGATCCCACCCTCCCTCCCCTTTCTGCATGCATGCCACTCCCCAAGTCCACTGATAGGGGAGGTTCTCCTCTCCTTTCTGATCTTAGTCTATCAGTTCTCATCAAAAGTGGCTGCATTGTCCTCTACCATGGCCTGGTAAGCCTGCTCCCCCTTCAGGGGGAGGTGATCAATGAGCAGGCCAATCAGATTATGTCAGAGGCAGTCCCTCTTCCCATTACTATGTAACCCACTTGGACACTGAACTGCCATGGGCTCCATCTGTGCAGGGGTTCTAGGTTATCTCCACAAATAGTCCTTGGTTGGAGTATGAGTCTCTGGAAGTTCCCTGTAAGGAACTCCTTTTCAAGCAGCAATAACCCTGAGAAAATTTCCTATTATGAAAAGCATTGTATTAGTGAGTCAAGAGGATGAAGCAAGGGTCAAAGTTTCAAGTTCACAAAGAAACAGTAGAAACAACATACACACAGGGGAGCTATTGTTGAGAAAAAAAGAGTGAAACAAATCTAGACATGAGCACAGGGAACTATGGACATGAGTGCAGGGAAGACCAACTTTGTAGTTTAGCTCTGACAGCAAATATGAGCAGGATGTTCCTGAGGTAAATTTATGTGCATCAGTGTGCACAACCTCAGGTGATACTCCTCAGAAACACTGTCCACTGTTGATTTGCTTTTCAAAAGAAACCCATGTGTGTGTCACTTATTTGAAGGTGTGTGCACGAGTATACACACACATGAAGGTGGAAGGAGGAGGGCAGGGATTTTCCTCTACAGTTTTTCACTTAGTCTCACCCCTGAAGTTGATGCTGTTTCCTCAGCTAGACTAGAAGCCAGTGAGCTTTGGCGATCCTCCTGCTTCCTCCACTTTGAAGCTGGGCCTGGAGGTGTTTGCGGGAACACCTGGTCTTGTTACATAGGAGCTGGGGTCTTAATTCCAGTCTTCATGATGGCAAAGAAGATGATCTTAACTGTTGAGTCGTCTCTCCACCCCTATGTTGTTTTCTCTAAGTATTCTAAACATGTATATTTATTTATGTGTGTGCATGCCACAGCATGTGTGTAGAGGTGACGGAGTTGGCTCCCTCACTCCATCATATGGGTTATGGGGATCAAACTCAGGCTATCAGGATTGACAGCAAGAATCTTTATTTATAGCTCAGTCATTTTGCCTGCCTCCACCCCGTATTTTTAAGTAGAACTCTCATTAGCCTGGGATTTACCCAGTAGACTATGGTGGCTAGCCAGGAAGATCTAGTAGTATTGGGATTACAAGGTACACTACTATACCTAGCATTATTTTTTTAATTATTATTACTTTTATGTTTTGGGGGGAAAGTGAGGATACATGTGTGTGCCACAGTGCTTGTGTGGAAGTGCGAGGACTACTTTT
Organism: Psammomys obesus; assembly: GCF_907164565.1. Taxonomy (NCBI): domain Eukaryota; kingdom Metazoa; phylum Chordata; class Mammalia; order Rodentia; family Muridae; genus Psammomys; species Psammomys obesus. Next base: position 203,732 of record NW_026585689.1, read on the forward strand.
ATGAGTTGGTTTTCTTTCTATCATGGCAGTCTCAGGGACAAAACTCAGGTTGTCAGGCTTGGTGGCAAGTGTTTTTAACTGTTGTACTATTTCCCCAGCCTATCAGCTTTAAAAAACAAAACAGCATGGGTCTGAGGTTAGCCCAGATTATCATGCTTATATGACAAGCATTTAACCACAGTGCTAGCTCGTCAGCTCCAACAATGCTATTTCTTAAGAAACTGAGAACTAAGGACAAACTAGAATGCTCCATGGCATAGATCTTAAAGAACCTGAGGCAGAAACCAGACACAATCTACTATTCAAAGTTACATATTTATTTTTATTGTTTAAGCCCTTCCCTTGCCCCTTTCTCTAAAACTGGCTCTCAAACTCTATTGTGGGGAGGAGCCTGTTGAGCATATCTGCCATTTCTGATTCAGGATGAAATTCCAGGTTGATCAGTAGGTCTGGAGCCCATTTTGAAACAACATTTTCTCTTTATAATTTCTATGTCTCAGGCCTACTAGGAACTTAGTTCCACACGAGAGGAAAATTCAAGTGAATGCAATGAAATAACATAAATGCACAAAAATACAGACATTACTCATTCCACTGTCCTTGCAGATAACTATACTGTCTGTCTGGATAGTTTTACGTGAACTTGACATAGTCTAAGTCATGTGAAAGAAGGGAACCTCAATTAACAAAATGCTTCCATATGATGGGGCTGTATTCAAAGTCTGTAAGGCATTTTCTTAACTAGTGATTGATGGAGGAGCTCCCAGACCCTTATGGGTGGTGCCATCCTTGGACTCTCGGTCCTGACTTCTGTAAGAAAACAAGCTGAGCAAGCCAAGAGGAGCAAGCCAGTAAGCAACACCCTTTCATAGCCTCTGCATCAACTCCAATCTCCAGGTTCCTTCAATGATGATCTATGATGTAGAAGTGTAAGCGAACCCTTTCCCCCACCAACTTGCTTTTGGTCATAGTGTTTCATCACAGCAATAGAAACCCTAACTAGGATACTGCCTAAACACAGAGCCAATCAAGAGCTTAAAAAAAAAAAAAATGTCATCTTACCAGTTATTTCAGAAACTTCATTTTTACTATGAATTGCTAACATTAATGAAAAGCACTGACTGCTTTTCTTCTGCTGTAAGACAAAAATTAGTAGAAAAGAATACTAACCAAGCAACTGAGCCAGAAAAAAAATAAGTTCTACCTCTTATGTGCTAACTCTAACTGATAACGGTTACCTACAGAATATCAAGTCTATATACTGTCTAAAAAAAGTAGTTTCTTACCTATTTAGTCCAGTCTTGTATGGCATAACAATAGGTACTATTGACACACCACCAACAGAGTAAAATAGACTGTGATATGGAATCCCATTAGGTAAATGAAATAAAGGAAATATAGCTAAAACAGACTTTGTTGACATGGTTCTTGTATTTGGCAGAGAGAGGCATGAGAAAAGGAAACCTTAAGAGACCAAGAAAAAAGGAAAGTGAAGATAAAAGATGGGTCAGTGTAATAAGGTAGAAGCAGTCAGAGAATAAGTACAGAGAGAGAGAAGGCAGAGGAAAGTTAGGAAGTACACCCTGGAGCTGCCAAATGGCTCATGACTTACCTCAACAGGAAGTGAACGAAACGGTGTCACTAGGCCATCTACAGCAGTAGCTATACCAATAAGAGCTACGACCTTTTCTGGCCGTGCAATTGCAGCATGTAGCATGAGCCATCCACCAAGGCTCGATCCGACCAGTATCTAAAAACAAACACGTATGGCTTCAAAGAGGACTCTCATACTAGCCTGTTAAGGGATAGTTGAATAGAAATGAATAGACTTTGTATTTTTTATATTAATGTAGATTCTAGACTACTAGACTTTTAGTATGTAACACAAAATAAAATTCAATCATAATTAACTTATTTTTGTTTTGTTTTTCGAGACAGGTTTCTACTGTATAGTCCTGGCTGTCCTGGAACCTGCTTTATAGACCAGCCTGGTCTCAATCTCAGAGAGGCAGAACTCTGCCTCTGCCTCCCAATATAATTAACTTTTGCAATGCAATTATGTTTAGAATCTAGAACTATAAAAACAAACTTTTTTTTCAATAAAAGTGATTATTGCTTATTAGAAAGTAAAATTGGACAATTTTAAATCAAAATTATTTACCAAGATCAAAACTACAAAACTGATAAAATATTATTAATTGTCATACCTAAAGAAACAAATAAATATTGCTTGGGGCAAAAATCATTCTACTTAACAAAGACAATTACCTGTGGTCCTTCAGCTATGTCATCAATAATAGAAAGTACATCCTTTCTCCATTTCCCCACTGTGCATTCAGCTAAGTTACCATCTGAACTTCCAACTCCTGAGTAGTCAAACCTGGAAAAAGGAAAAATATATATTTATACCTAAAAGTTTGTATGAGGAAATATATCCCTGCTTGCTTCTGTGATTTTAAAGCAAAGTAGGATATATTTCATTACTACAACTAAACTACAGTAAAACATCAGTCAACACCTATTTTCTTAAATCATACTGGCTTAACTTCCAAGTACCTATCATGTCAATCACTTTCTTACATGCTTCATTGCTACTAGCTTCGTCCAAGTTATTATCTCAACTAGCCCAATGCAGTCATCTTCTAAGTTTCTTCTCACTTAGCCTATCCCAGAGTAGTCAGAATGATCCTTTTAAATGAAATACATCATGCATGCTAGTGTATATTTAATAAAACTCAAAGCACTCCCCATACTTCCCTGACCTCATTTCTTAGTGATCTCTTTTTCTCTCAACTGTGTTTTCACTTTCACTCTTTAAAGTGAAGTTAAAGGTATGCACCATCCCCATTCCTGCAGGCATCATGAATGTTCACCTCCACTTTGCATACTTCTGTCTCCAGATATCCAGTAGGTATCCCTCACCTCATTCAGTCCTTTAGTTCAAACACTGTATTTTGTGAAAAGCTGTCTCTGGCCATTCCAATGCTAAAGCTGTGCTTCATTCACAGCTCTGTACTTTGTCACTGCTTTTCTTCCTAGCACCTACTACCACTTAGGGCTAGAATACAATTCATTATGAACTCCTCCTTCTAAATTTCCCTAGGGATCCACATTCAAAACCTGTCTAATCTCTGAATTTTACCTCTCCTTCAAGGCCCAATTAAATAAATTCTGAAGTATTCTATCATGTCACTGGATTCCCCCGGCACTACGCCCGATTCCTGGCCAAACCCTTTATAACTGAGCTTTGGCATGCTATTCCACTGCCTAGAGAGTCTTCCTTCCTCACCAAACTTCTAGTCATTACCTAAGTCACATCACTTCATTTGGTGAACTTTCCTCATTCAGTACCTGTGCTGAAGACACAGAGAAAGGTGGACCAGGGGCTCCCTGGACAGTCTAGTCTACTTGACAAGCTTCAAACCAGTGAAAGAAACCCTGTCTCTGAATATGAGGTGGAGGACTCGTAAAAAATAACAACCAAGGTTGTCTCCTTGCTTCTACATATATGCAAGCATGGTCATGTTCATTAATGATTATATATACACACAGCGAACTTGGAAGGCTGCTACACTCACCATTACAATGTTATACAAAAAGAACTTAAAGAATTTGTAGTGAAAGACTATTGAGTATAAATGCATATTTATATAGCATCAAATATGCAGAAAACTACAATATGCCTGGAACTGACTATAGCTCTCACAGTCTCAAATGCTATTCAAGAACCGGTAAAATGGTGTCTGCTATTTTTATGTGAGTTGTGGTGTATGTGTGAATGTGTTTCGATGTGTAAGGGGTGCACATATGTATATGGTACATAGGCACATATGCAGACATGTCTGTAGGGGCCAGAGGCTGACATCAAGTCTCTTCCTTGATTCCTCTCTACCTTATATGCCGAGGTAGGGCCTCCAAGTGAGCCCAAGACTCTCTCATTGTTGGAGCTAGTCTGGCTAATCAGTTTACTTAGGAAAGGGATTTCTCTGCCTCCCAAATGCTGGGGTTACAGGTGGGCAGCCACAGTTACCCAACTTTTACATGAGTTGGGTTAGAAATCTGAACCTCAATTTTCACCCCTGTACAGAAAATGCTTTTTTCACTGAGCCATCTCCCCAGCCTTAAAATGCTGATTTCTTTACTAAAATTATTTTATAGACAAGAAGCAATGGCAGCAATATTTCTGATTACTATGAAGTCTTCTCAGTGGTCTCTCTCCATTGAATAAAGATTCTACCGAAATCTTTCTTTTTCCAGAGTTCCTTTGTCAAGTCCTGTCCATCTATTTCCCCCCTCCGTGTGTCTCACGTTATGGAATCTCTTCTCTTTTGAATCACATTCTGATGAGTACTTTTGCATAATAACCTGCATGTATATTTATCCCTTGCTTTAGGGTAAGTACAATGTCTTACAACTCTTAATATATTATTCAGTTCCAGTCTTCAAAGCAAGTTAAGTCAAGAAATTTTAAAATAGTTCTGAGAATAAAAATGATTGTGCTAGTCTGATAAAAAGAATTAGACTATATCCATCTTTATGATATAATTTCTGCAAATATATAAAACAAATAATGCCTAAAGGTTTTATACATAGCTGCATTTTCTAGAACTACTGAGTGACTATTAGGGAAAGTAGGACTCTTAACATTTAGATGAAAAGATTTTCAGGCTGTTAGTGCTAGAAAAGAACTCAGAAATTATCTTTAGTCCAGCCTTCTTTATTGTTTGACAAACTTATGTCTACTGTGTATTACTGACTTGTTTCATTAGTTACTTAAAGAATGCTTCCTCCAAAAACTATTTCAGTTTTATGCCAATGCTTTCCCCATTAAACTATATTCCCTTCCTAAAATTAAAATATAAAAACTAATATTTAAGTAACTACTTCCCACCTTTGTTTATGCTCACACACATTCAGATTATATTAAGTAAAGGAGAAAGAAAACAGAAATGTAAATTATACAATATCAATCTTACAATACTATTTTACTTTCTAAAAACATTTTTTGTGGTTTGGGCTAGGGATTGAATCCAGGATTTTGTGATAAACATATTCTACTCCCGAGCTATAGTATATACTGTTAGCCTTAAATATCTATTTTAGAAAGTAACACACAGTGATCAACTAAGTCCTATGTCTTCAGTGGAAAAAAACCTATACTCACAAGAGACTGCAAGAAACGCAACGAGTATATTTCTTTTTGCCACACAGATTAATGTATCTAAAGAACTAAGTTACTAGCTCCGTTTTGATACCCTCTCCTGCAAATTTAGCCAACATGGCACCAAGACCTTAAAGACCTGAATCACAATATCAAAGTCTGTATACTACTAAAATAAATTCATCTATTAACATGCTGGAATTCACTTCAGTCTGCTCTACTGCAATGCTAAATGATAATATATTCTCTGAAATATATTTTTCCTACCTTATAAAGGCGTGACCTAGAGATTTGCAAAACTCCTCAACTGCCAGTGCCTTTTTACCATTCATATCAGAACGATAGCCAGGGATGAAGATAATTCCTGGGCTTTTGCCTTTTAGCCTCTTATAAGCCAGGCTTGGAAGGTCTGGCCGTTTAAGGAAAGAGAGTGATACCTTTTGTCTGCAAGCTAAACAAAGTAAACAAAGCATGAATTATAGTTTGAAAATTATTTTTGGAAAAATCACACATATTTTCAAACTTAAACTTTAGTTCATTGCATTTGACAGGAAAAATCAATATAGGCTTCAAGCATGAAATTTTTAATTTTAAAATTCCATCAAAAATTTTACCTTCTTGGCGCAAGGCCCAATCATACTCTTCCAAAATAAATGAGGTAGAAATTTCAGTGAAACAAACGACAGATTCATCAAAAACTATCTTCATGTTGGCACCACATGATTATCCTAAACAGCAGCAATTAACACTTAACTTCAAATACACCACTTATAGCCTTTCTGTTTTTACAATGTTTCAGAAATTCCCTGTTTTCTACTTTTGAATAGATGGGCAGGTGGTGTGGGGAGAAGCGCATGTGTTTTTATTTTTTGTTGTTTATTTCCCCTGCCTTTAGATAACTATTTTAAGGGGGAACTGGTAAGGTCAAAGGTACCTTCAATCCCAGGATTTGGGAAGCAGAGGTAAAATAGTCAAGAGTTGTGAAATATGGAGGAAGGAATGGTGTCAGAAGTGCTGAGCTCTTTTTGACCAGATTAGCACAGAGCAATCCTCCCTAGAAATATCAAGAATCTGGTAGCAAACCACCATGATTTCTTACCAAGTCAGATTTCAAAAGGCTGTTCCTTTAACAATAAGCCTGGATCAAGTATCTTTCTTGGAAAACTACTTCTCATATAACTCTGTAACTGATGTGTTTACTTATGTTGGCTGGCTTCACATAGATAGGTCTTATGGTTATTTAAATATGTCAGGACGAATGGTGAATCTTACAGACTATCCTCCACTTCACTGTTTACTGCTCACCCCCCCATCTCCCCCATATAAAATCAATACTTGATCTTTAAAAAATCAGAGCCAGAGCCAGGAGGTAGTGGTAATCCCATTACTCAGGGAGGCAGAAGCAGGCAGAATTCAAGGCCAGGGTAGCCTACAAAGCCAATCCAGGACAGCTAAGGTTACACAGAGAAACCCTGTCTTGAAGGGGGGAAAATCACTTTCTTCCTTCCAAAAAAAAAGGCTTGAATCCCCCAAAATAGTAATTTTCTGGACCAGTAAATCCTCTTTTGTTTTTTAAAAAATTTACTTAGTATATGCATGCACAGGCTATGCATGCATGTGGAACTCGGAATATGGTTCTCTCCTTCCACCTTGTGAATCCAAGAATGTTGGTAAGTGCCTTTACTTGCTGAGCCATCCTTGCTAGCCCTCATTCAAAAAAAAGAAAAGAAGGAGGAGGAGAAGGAGGAAGGAGGAAGGAGGAAGAAGGAAGGAGGAAGGAGGAGGAGGAGCAGTCTTCCTCTACCTTCCTTCATGTTTCTAGTGACAGTTTCTGGGTCTCTCCCATATGTACTGATAAAATTTTTTTTTCCATTTTGAATTTGTCCAGTTTAGTTTTTGGAAAAAATAAGTAGAGTCTAGTGTGATAGTGTACCCCAATAACCACAAAACACAAGAGGCACAGGCAGGAGGAGACCATCACAAGTTCCAGGTCAGTGTGTTCTATACAACAAATTGTAAGAGAGACAGAGCTTGTGTAGTGAAAATCTTTCTCACAAACACCAGCAAACTACACACACTCTCCAAACACACACAAAGAACGGGAAACTTTAAAGCCATCCCTTATTTGTGTCAACAAGATTCAAAGTTTCAGTGCATGAAAAAATATGCCAAATTTAAAACTTGGTGAAAAACGGGGGCGACTGGGGATACATTGGTCAAAAGACTGTATCGGCATCAAAGTTTATTTCCCATTTCCTTAATTAAACACTCAAATACTCCTTTTATCACCTTTCAGGCATTATCTCTCAACAAATGAGTTTCTTCCAAGGCTGTTAACTTGACTTTATGTTTGTGAGCTACAAACAACACACTCAGCATTCAATCTATAAATCATCTTTATATAATAAGGATTAGCTGAACGCGTGATGCATACATAGTTAATAAATACTGTTAAAGAAAAAGGAGTATTTTACTCTTGTTAACGAATTGACATTCTATACTTCGCTGGGACTATATAATACTTTTTTTTAGTGTGCAGTTAAGTATCAACTGCTTACATACTTAAAAAAATTAACCATGTTAATTTATATAATGACATTAGTATTCTAAGCACTATGCAGTTAGCTATCTAACATCCGTATGGCGAAAAGCACCAAGGACCTCATAGGGAATATTATTAATCCAAATTCTAGTTTCCACTGTAGAGTAATTATAGCTCTTTCAAGGAGAAATATCAGATACTAGGTCCAACGATGGCATCTACATGTACAAACATGCCTTGATACTGCATGTGTCCTTAAGTGAACGATAGGCAGGGCTACGCATTTAACAAAGTAAGGATATGTAAAACCCTAGAAGCAGCTAAGAGCCAAACCCATTAAATGCGCATCTTAATTTTCCTTCTTTGGTCTCGACATTTGGTTCAGAGAACGCAGGGGCGCCGTAAGTCGCACCCCAGGGCTTCAGCCGAAAGCAGTTTCTCCCAGCTTAGCCAACAAGAGTTCAAGAGAAAGCCAAAGAGCAATTTGGAATGGAGCGCCAAGCCGGCCCTCGGCGGGGCGGGCGCCGGACGATCTCCGGGTGTTCGAAAGAGCCGAGTTCCCCGCTTTCCGTACACTAACCTGGGAGCCACCACGTCCGCGGGGGCTTCAGAGTTAGGGATGCGCTCAGGCCTCGGTGCCGGCCGAAGGACACAACCGCCCAGCTCCACCTCGGACAAGGTACCCAGGCCGCCATCTTCCCAACTGCCCCTGCGCCAGCTACAGACCTGCGCGGGTCACGGGTCCCTAGGTCACGCACGCGCAGTCCGCAGGAAGGTGACTAAACTGCATCACGTGGGGTTTGCCGGCTCCTCGCGGAGGCGCATGCGCAGGGTGGTGCTGGAGTGCCAGTCTCGCTACTAGGTTTGTCCAGTGTCCTCAAAGGGCGTTTGGCTTGTGACATTGGGGCGGCCTTGGCCGGCTTTCTTCTCAGTAAGCTGCAGAAATCTTGGCGAGGAGCCAAGGTTAAATTGAACCTCGTTCATAGATGGGAAACCGTAGATGGGAGGACCCAAGTCCTGTGACAAAAATTGCTAGGCTTCTTGCATTACCATTATCCCTGGCTCCATTTCAGCCTATGGGGGAAAGGCTTCTAAGAGGCGACCTTAATCTTAAATTCACATCACTGGAGTCCCATCAGACGTTCTTTGCTCTCTCCCAAACACCAGACTGCTAAAAATTCAAATGAGCAGCCAGGAGCAAAGATACTGAAAACACTTATTCACATATGGTTGCTAGGTGGGTGGCAATCTTTTCTCAGGCAATCTGGCCACGTTTATTACAATAAACAAAAATTTCAGTACTCTTTGAACTACTATCTGCCTTTGACTATCCTAAAATAACAAAAACAAACTGAAGGGACTGGTATCTGCCCAAGACACACCAAGACCAAGTTCTCAGCCCAGAGGAGATTTATTTCCCCAGAGAAACAAAGGGTAGGGAGTAAAAGATAAAGACAGCAGCTAGGGGGTTAGGAAGAAGAGGAAACGAACAAGAGAGAAGGGGAAGAAGTATTTGTCCTGGAGGAGAAAGACCTGGCCCATAGGAAAACGGCGGTTTCTAAAGCTAAGAGGGGAACCCCCATGTTAGGATGAGATGTTTAATTTTGATTGGGCAAGTTAATTAGGGTAGCCACAAGGGCGATTTTGATTGCAGGACTTCAATACTTTGATAGCTGGACCTTGGTAGTCAGCCTCTGGAGGAGGAAGTGGCCAAATATGGGAATAAACCTCGGTGGCTAGTTTTGGGAATGGAATTTTAACAGTTTTTAGCAAGGCAGAGGGAATCGGGGAGAAAGGCATGTTTGCCATGCTCCAGCTGGCTAGAGTTCCTTCAAACACTAATTCATAAGGTTGTGTATTAACTACAACAGCACCATTTTTTTTTTTTTTTTTTTTTTTTTTTTTTTTTTTTTAGATAAAACCAAGGTAGTGTGGGGGCGTAATCAATACCAATAGAAAAATAATTGAATAAATTGTGATACTGGAGGTCTCTGGATTCTGGCACCCTTCAAATTAATTTTTGGAACCACAAGTCTCACTAAGTAGAGGCCTTATCTTGTATATTTTTTTTTGGACTTATTGTACTTTGTTCAATACTTTATGTAAAATCTTGTTATTAATTAGTTTGGTCAGCTTGAGCAACTGGGAAGAGGGACCCTCAAATGGCAGTTGCCCACATCCATCAAATTAGCCTGTAGGCACATCCTGGGGAAGGGGGGAGGTATTTCCTTAATTGCTGATTGATGTAGGAGGGCCCAGTGTTAGTGTACAGGCAATCCCACTAGCCTCTCCTACTCGCCTTGTACAAGTGGTCCCACTAGGCTGCCTTTTAGGAGCCTAGCAACCTCTGACGTCATTACCTGCCACCATAGCCAGGTGTGTGTGCCAGATAAAAAGGACCCATCCACCACCCCTTTCTCTCTCACTTTCTCTCTGCCTCTCAGTCTCTTCCTCTCTCTGTCATGGGCACCCTCCTCTCTCCCTCCGTGCTTCCTCCCTCTTTTCCACACTAAATTTCATTATACCAAATATGTTGCGTGACATAGTTAAACGTTATTATAACACCCAGCCCATGGAGGGTAGTACCATCCTTTGGTAGGGAGCCTGGGCTGTATGAGAAAGGTAGTTGAATGTGAGCCTGGAAGCAAGTTAGTAAGCAATATTCCTTGGTGGTCTCTGCTTCAAGCCTCTGCTGTGAATTCCTGCCTTGGTTTTCCTCGGGGATGAATGGTAACTAGTAAAACAAATAAACTCTTTTCTCTCTCAAGTTGCCTTTGTTCATGCCACTTGTCACAATGACAGAAGCAAATTTGGACACTATACTTTTTAAAGGTTTGGGAGCAGCCACTGGTGCCAAAGGGTAGGCACAGTGAAACAGGCATGTCTTTGGAGTCTTGAGAAGATGTTCTGTTAGAACATACTGGAGAAGCTTGATGGTGAAACACAAAATAGAGCCTTTTCTTGAGAGCTACAGCCTATCTCATACAGGAGCCATATACAGTGACTGAAGATGATTGAACAGGTCAGCTTGCTTCTAGCACTAGTCTTTTTTTTTTTTTTTTGACATTTTGATTTTGTGTCACTTCTCTAAGCCCCATTCCTAAAGTAACTAATTAAAGTCCTCTTCTCCTGAAAATAAAACATTAAGGAACAAATCATAGCCGTATGCCCTCTTTTTAGGCTTACAGGAACTCCTAGTGACAGCATAGAAACATCATCAAGAGAACTCATTACTGCATAAAGTAGCCAGGTGTCTACCTGGATATGCTGAAATGAAACTCCCCACAAATGCCATAAAATCTGAATGGAAGTCCTTCTTCCACCTGCTAGCTTGATGTCAATAAAACTCTTTTCCTGTTATATCTCTCAAGTCATGGGTATGATCCATGGCAAAAGTGGAGTTTTCACAGTCCCATAGAAACAGCCACTTGATTTCAGGATGCACTACGGCAAATGGGACACCATTTTGCCAGTTCTCCACCAAGATGGATATAGTCATCCAGAAGAAAGCCTTCCACCAAGTAAAGAGCTTTCCTTCACATTTGTATTATCCCCTCTTCCCTTTTAGGCAGGGTATCCCTTGCAGACCTCAGTAATCACTAATACATACAAAAAGATAAGAATAATATGTAAGATTTTTTTTTGCCATTCACCTCATTTTGCCAGTAACAGGAATGAAGTCAGGGACACTTCCAATTATTTACTTTATGAATTTCTAATCATAATGTCAGCAAATATCAACCTTTAGGTAGATTCTACCAGTAACTGTTGCTGATTTATTCATCTTCTGTTATGTTACAGATAGGTGATTGCTGAGAGAGAGACACACAGAGAGAGAGAGGAGGTTCAAATGTGAAAATCAGGTCAACACTTTAATCCAAACTCCATACATTTAACACACAGATAGCTAAAAGGTTTATGGCATGCAAATTGATTAGAACACCCTTATAATCCTGTGAGGAAAGTACAGTACAGACGAAAGTACAGTACAGACAAATCTTTACAACAACCAATCAAATTTTAGCAATTGCATGTTAATGTTTTAGATGACTAGAGTTGAAGGGGGACGGCTGCAAAAATCACAGACAAAAAAAAAAAAAATACCTCCCACAGTCATGATCTTTGTCCCTCACTATTCAAGTAAAATCTTGCATCATCCAGTTGCAAAATCGTATTATTGGTAACATGTATGCAGGTATAAAAGTACACTGTAAGCTTTTAAAAAAAAAAAAACTGTACCCAGTCAGGCCTGACAAAATTTTGTGGACACATTGCTGGTCATTTCACTTGTATGAGTAAGTAACGTCATTATTTTCTATTTCTATCCATTTGGCATGTGTTCGGAAAGAGTTCGTTCATACTTACACATAAAACACAAAAACTAAAATAAATGGCACTTGAAAAGTGATTATAAAAGAGACTTTCCCGAAGTCATCTCATTCAACAACAACGACAGAAACCGCTAAAAACAAAGGCTACTTGTAAAGACACATGTAAGAAGGGATAGCATAGAGAACATTATGTTGAATTTTGGTTGTCTTCTGAGAAAAGGTATTTTAATTATTCTATTTTTCAGTGAAACAGGGATGGTTTCGGGACTTTGGCATGTGAGAGTGTAGTTAACAGGTTTGCCCCGTAAGCAAGAGGAACCTGGCGGTCTAAAGGAAATTAATTGGATACTGGTTGCTTTTATTCTCAGCATCAGGAATGGACAAATCTTCAATAGAACAAGATCCTCCCACTAAATATTCTCCTTAATTAAAACTGCCTGATGTTGTCTGATACAGCCTTTTCTTAAAGCAAGGAGCTTTTAATTTTTGACTCTTTTAAAAAAGTGGTGACTGTATTTGCACAGTAGCTTGTGTGTGTGGCAGGGGAGGTACTATAGAAATAGCATCAAATCAAAATTCCATTTTAAAGAGTATTTAGAGAGTAACACTGACGTTAAACAAGAGTCAAGCCAAGTCTTTGGTTTTGGTGCAGTATTTAAAAATTAAGGCAAAATGTCTAAAACCTACTGCCTTCTAAGTCATTAGTTGCCTATTTTTATAAAATGCTACTACCTACAAAGAAGGCAGTTGACTAACAAAGGCAATGATCTGGGTGCTAAAATAATCTCATATTTCTAAATACAAATTTACAGACATCGTGTAAACCGTTCAGTTTTACATCAACGGATTAAGAAAAGGTTTATGAGAAATGTGCATCTCTACGTGATGCTTTTTATCAAAATAGTGTTTTGTTTTTGCTTTTGTCATAGGAGCTCCAGTTCCTTCACTCTGAGCCCTGCTTTCTTTTTTATGAAAGGCTCCTCAGTATAAAAAGAGTTCTGAGTGCACGCAGCTAAAGGGATGGATGGGTGTGTTAGGCCTTTCCATGTGAGACTGGATATGGCTTCATTCCTGTAGGAGACTATTGCAGTCTGCCCTTAAGTAGACCTTCACTGAAGTTCATTACAACAGGAAGTGAGTATATCCTTCTGCTCCAGTCACTATAACATCCATCCAGATCCTCATGGCTTCCGGTGAGGGGGCCACCATGTAGTAGATTCTGTCATGCGTCTTGACACTAAAGGTGAGTAATGGATTAGGACTCTGGAATTCAAAACAAGGAAAGAATGTCAAAGGAACACCTTGAACGTTGAACATTAACACAGACATGTGAAGGTTCTTCTCCTGCTTTAAAAGTTTCCCTTGACAGAAATCTATAAAGGTATTACTTATGCTATGCTATAATGCTCCATGCTACCCTGTACACCTCCTTCAAAATGGGCCATCTTCTGGGCCTCATGCAGAACTCACTGATTCACTAATGAGTTGGTACAGCATACGTCTCTCATTGACAGGAGACATGTAGTGAATGACAGTGGTTATTCTTGGCCTTTCAAGGGTCCTGATAAGTTATGATTTGCCTTTCTAACTATATAATAAGTACTTCTTCCCCAAATGCTTGCAGAGTAGCTGTTCAGTATCTCCTAAATTGTTATATCCAGAACCTTTCTTTATTTCACCATGATTTTACCCTAAAAAACAATCATTTACTTGATGTATTTTCAATTTGAACTTGCAGCACTGTTCAGAACGTATTTGTCCATCCTGCAAGAACACCACTTTTAAGTCACAATCCGCTAATAACCTTTTCCCTAACTTAATTTCGTATCCAAATTGCAGAAGTTATCCAGGTATAGTTCCACATGCTCATAACACCAACTACCCAGGAGGCTAAGGCAGGAGCATTGCAATTCAAAACTAGTCCGGGCAACAGAGTGAGACCCTTTCTCCAAACTAGAACATGAAAGGAGGTTGAGGATAACATAGCTGCCTGGAATACAAAGGGCCCTAAAAAAAAAAAAATTCAGAAACTTGGGAAATTGATACTTACCTTATTAGCATTCTTGAGGTGATCATAATACACTTCTTCGATGGCCTGAAAGTATATCACTCCTTTTAATTTAGCCTCATGCTTGTCTGCAAAGATAAATGAGTGTTAACCACTTCATACCATCAATGAACAGAAAGACTGTAAGTTCATGATTAATTAACCTCATTAAAATACCTCTCTAGCATTTAAATTATCTCAGATACCCTAGAAAAATGCAATAACCCAGGTGAGTCATCCAGGCTCAGGATAGCTTCAAACTCATGGTTCCACAGATGGCTCTGGTTAAACTCAATGGACCACAAAACAAAAAGACACGAATTTAGAACAAATCACCTAATGGATTGGAAGGACATAATGTAGGTTACGTGCAGAATTGATTGGGATACACCTTATACTTGTTAAAGAACAAGACTAATGCTTTATTTATTTATTTATTTATTTAATTTTGAGGCAGGATCTCTCTCTACATAGCCATGGCTGTCCTATAACTCTCTATTTAGACCCCGCTAGTCTCAAACTGACAGGCCTGCCTCTGCCGGCTGACCACTGAGACTAAGGAACAAAACAAAATAGCAACTGAAACAACAAACCAAGCAACCAACACCACTCTGTGGCCTATTAAGTCCTGGTTTTCTGAGGGCGCATGTGTGAGGAGCAGGGACACAACGAGCAGGAGCTACTGGCAGAAACCTGGAAGAGGTAACCCCTGTCAGAAGGCAACTAGAAGAATGACGAATGACGCGGCTAAAGGCACACAGACCCTCTCCTTCAGTCTCCCTTCAAACCTTTAATGTGTGAGATCTACTCACAGGCCACCACTGGTTTGGACCTGCGTTGGCCAAGATGTGGCTGGGTAGTGTCTGCTTGAACTTTAATAGTCTGACCGGGTGGCCAGCCACACAGTGGAACCAGTGTAGCTGCTGAAACAGGCGAGAGTGTCCGCACACGTTCACAAGAAAACATATTACATCGCATGACATGAGCAGACTGAATAACTCTGGACTCAAACTGTGAGAAAGCAGTTAGGAGCATAACTCATTTTTAGCTTTGCGTAACAATTCAAGGCCATGAGGTGTTTTTTTAGCCCTAGTATAGGAAGAAAATCGAATTGTGTGTGTGTTTTTCTGTATATGTGTGTTGTGTATGTGTGTACAGGATAAGACATCAAACAATCTAATTGAGGCCAGAACATGTGGCAGGAAAGAGATTTACTTTTTTATGTGAATCTCATTGAATTTTTAAATTTTTACTGAGTGATTGCCTCCCTTTCCTCACTAGTAATATAGAGCTGATTTGTAAACACTGAACCCAAGACACAGACCTATAACTTTGGTTGGATTTAACTCAGTCTTTCCTAACTTAACTGACCAAGGGCCAGAGTTTTATGTGTTTATTTTTGCTCTTCCTTAGTTATTAATATTGCTTTAATAGTTATTTAATACTGCAGACCCTCACAGGCTCCAGATAACAAAGAAGACCCATCTGA
>NW_026585689.1:219311-227740 GCF_907164565.1 Psammomys obesus
AAACTGACTCTGAGCGTGCTGTGTAAGTGCTGCCACAGTCACCTCAAAACCTGGAAGCTGGGGTGATACCGCCCCTTCTTAGCAGCTGAAGAGACTCGTCCTAGACTAATAATACTTACAGTGGGCATGTTTCACAGTCAATGCACGTGTAAATAGATGCTAACTCATTTTTTTTTAATTTTTGTTGCTTGGAGATGGGGTCTCTCAAGCTGTAGCTCAAACTGGCAGCAGACTCATTGTTCTTCTGTTTTCACCCTTTGAGTGACACAGTTGTAGCTATGTACCACTATGCCTCATCCAAGGAGCCTTTTAGTAAGTGTTCCCATTACACTTCATTTTCATAAGATTCAGTAGCATGCGCATCTCACAGCTAAGCATTTAAGAAGCCCAAAGTGCTTTCAATGCTTAATGAATGCTTTCCTATTCCTTAGTTTGCTGATGAGCTATACCCTGTATGCTTGGAAGATCAGGCTGCCTTATAAACCATGGCCCAATGACTGATAACTAGCACTACTTGGTTATGTGTAATTTAAATAGGACATATGGGAAAAAAACGCAACATATGAATGGAATATCTTTTTTTCTGGCCTTATAGTTTAAAGGGCAATGATTTAATGTAAAAGTGTATTTCCTGCCTCCCCCTGATGGGGGAGCAGCCTCACCAGGCCACAGAGGAGGACAATGCAGCCAGTTTTCTTTTTTTTTTTTAACTTTGTTTTTTTTTTTTTTATTTTTTTTTATTCTTTTTATTCTTTTGAATTTTATTTTTTTCTTATCAGTTACATTTTATTAACTCTGTATCCCAGCTGTGTCCCTATCCCTCATTCCCTCCCAGTCCCTCCCTCCCTCCCTCATCTCCACCGTGCCCCTTGCCAAGTCCACTGATAGGGGGGTCCTCCTCCCCATTCATCTGATCCTGTTTTATCAGGTATCTTCAGGACTGGCTGCAAAGCTCTCCTCTGTGGCCTAACAGGACTGCTCCTCCCTTGGGGGGTGGGGAGGCCAAAGAGCCAGTCATTGAGTTCCTGTTAGAAATAGTCCTTGTTCCCTCACTATGGGAAACCAATTGGTTACTGAGCTACCACAGGCTACATCTGAGCAGAGGTTCTAGGTTATATCCATACATGGTCCTTGGTTGCATGTCAGTCTCAGAAAAGACCCTGTGCCCAGATATATTTGGTCCTTGTGGAGCTCCTATCCTTTCCTCATCAGACTAACTTCCCTTCTTTCTTATGATTCCCTGTACTCTGCCAAAGGTTTGGTCATGAGTCTTTGCTTTGAAAACACTGCTAGTTAGAGTCTTTCAAATGCGCTCAGTAGACTCCTGTCAATGTTCAATGTGCATCCCATCTGTCTTTCAAAACGAGGATTGATAATCTTACCCCATGTCCGCTCTCTTGATTATCTTTTTTAGGTGTATAGATTTCATATGTTTATCATATCTTATAGGTCTATATAAGTGAGTATATACCCCATCCTGCCAAAAGCAATCTACAGATTCAATGCAATTCCCATCAAAATACCAGCTCAATTCTTTACAGACCTTGAAAAAAAGATTCTCAGCTTCATATGGAGAAACAAAAAACCCAGAATCTCCAAAACAATCCTGTACAACAACAGATCATCTGGAGGTATCTCTATCCCCGATCTCAAGTTGTACTACAGAGAAATAGTAATAAAAACTGCATAGTATTGGCATAGAAATAGAAAGGAGGATCAATGGAACCGCATAGAAGACCCAGAAATAAACCCACACACCTATGAATACTCGATTTTTGACAAAGAAGCCAAAACCATTCAATGGAAAAAAGATAGCATCTTCAACAAATGGTGCTGGTCCAACTGGATGTCCACATGCAGAAAAATGAAAATAGATCTGTATTTATCACCCTGCACAAAACTAAAGTCCAAGTGGATCAAAGACCTCAACATAAAACCAGATACTCTAAATCTGTTAGAAGAAAAAGTGGGGAAGAGCCTAGAACTCATAGGCACAGGAGACAACTTCCTGAACAGAACACCAACAGCACAGGCTCTAAGAGCAACAATCAATAAATGGGACCTCATGAAACTGAAAAGCTTCTGTAAAGCAAAGGACACTGTCATCAAAACAAAACGCCTGCCTACAGATTGGGAAAGAATCTTCACTAACCCTTTATCTGACAGAGGACTAATATCCAGTATATACAAAGAACTAAAGAAGCTGAAAAGCAGCAAACCAAGTAATCCAATTAAAAAATGGGGAACAGAGCTAAACAGAGAATTCTCGACAGAGGAATATCGAATGGCAGAGAAACACTTAAAGAAATGCTCATCCTCATTAGCCATCAGGGAAATGCAAATCAAAATGACCCTGAGATATCACCTTACACCCATCAGAATGTCCAAGATGAAAAACTCAAGGGCCAGTTTTCTGATGAGACCTGATAGACTAGGGTCAGATGAAAGGGGAGGAGGACTGCCCTTATCTGTGGACTTGGAGAGGGTCATAGGAGGAGATGAGGTAGGAAGGATGGGATTGAGAGGGGATGAGGGACAGGCCTACAGCTGGGATACAAAGTGAATAAGCTGTAGTTAATATAAAAATAAAAATTTATTTAAAAATTGTATTCCTTTAATGTGTATTTGGGCTTTAGTTTATTTAAGAGACAGAACATATTAATTCATACTTTTAAAAGTTACATGATTTTTGTTTGTAAAAAGTGAAATTTCTATTATATTCAACTATATAAATGTGAACATAGAATAATGTATGCCTACCATGTTATCATTGAATTTGGGGGTGGGGAGGTGTTGAAATAGAGTTTCTTTGTGTAGCCCCAGATGTCCTGTAACTCACTCTGTAGACCAGGCTGACCTTGAACTCATGGAGAGCCTAGTGCCTCTGTCTCCCAAGTGCTGGAATTAAAGGTATACACCACCACTGCCCGGCTGCCATTATATACATATATATTAATTCATTTACTTTATTTTTTTTTTTTTGAGATAGGGTCTCACCATGTTGCCTAGGGTAGTCTCATACTGGTAGGTTCAAATGATCCTCCTGCCTCAGCCTCCCAAACTTTCTAGGTTCAAATACTGAATTTCAATTCCCTTTTATATTTAACAGACTTAAATATATCACTTCAACTTGTCTCATCACTCACCTGCATAATAAGAAAATGTTCGCTTATTCCGATCAAAAACAAACCAGCGTTTTTTCCATGTTTTAATTTTTCCACCCATTTTGATGAGGTATCCTCGGCAGGTCTTCTCTGTGATTGACACATGAAAACAGGTGTCAATATTGTGGCCAGCAGTCTCCACATGACTCCGCAAATCAAAGTCTTCCTTCCGGACAGGCAGATAGCGAGTCAGAGGACGAGCCTGGAAAAGTGCAAAACCCCATTTCATCTGTAGATAACTGCTCCATTTCAGATTGCATTGTGTTAGATGAAGAAGGAGGTGTAGGACCAAAGCCTTAAAGTGTCAAGGAATTTCCAAGAAACTATAACAAGTCTGGAGACTAAAGGACAGCTAGTTCTTTTTATGTAGAGTGCTACATTAGAGAAGAGTGGCTAACAGCAGGCCTGCTGATTCCACTCCTTCAGAAGGGTAGAAGAGAGAATTTAAGACATCACAAAAAAGTCAGCCAGTAAACCATGCAGGGAGTCAGGCATGTGCCATCCAGCTGCTCCCTGAAGACCAGGCTTCAACCCAGGAAAGTATTCTCTTCTCCCATCACAACACAACAATGTATCTGCTAAGGTGACCTAAACACAGCCTGATTGGGCAGATGCTGTTTGGTAGGTACCAGCCCCAAAAGATTCCCCCAGAGTTAAAATGTCAGCTCATCTATTTAAAGCAGAGACATGCTTTGAAAAGAGAAGCTAAAATAAACCAAGGGGTAGAATTAATGTTTGACCTAACCTAGGAGCTGTATAGGAGCAGAGGCCCAAGGGATGCGTGTAGATGGTTTACTAATGATGGGGGCCAAGACTCACGCCATCCCAGGAGCTGATTACCACAGATGCTGCTTCCAAAGGTGCAGTCTCTCTCTCTCTCTCTCTCTCTCTCTCTCTCTCTCTCTCTCTCTCAAATTCTGTTAAATAATTCCATGCTTTGGCCCTGGGGAAATGATCTAATCATGTAGTTGGAGGGAAAGCTTATAATCAAGATTAAAATAGAATTCTACCCTTTGGTTTGGCTTCAGATATTAAACAGGCAAGAATGACCTTCACTGCCAGTCAGAGTTCAGCAGAGGACAGATCATAAGCCAATAAAAGGATCCATTTCAGTTTTCAGTTTTCCTCGGTATTCTACCTTTACTGTAAGGCAGCCACCGCAGGCATACCAAAACCTGAACACACACAAAGCTCTAAAGACAGTGGTCATTTGCTGTAGGACCAAGTGGTCAGCAACTAGAGAGGATGAGAGAAACGATGCCTTTGCCTTAGAGTCTATTAAATACATGACCAACTTTAATGAAGCTGGTGTAAGCTTTAAATGATGTAGTAGTTTTAAAGTCTTCATCCTCGCAGCTACAGTGAAAAGAATAGGGATTTCAAATCTATGATAACCAAGAAAGAGTGAAAGCAAATAAATGCTTTTACTAAACTTAGTTAAACTTGGTTATTGAAGGGACATGCATTATAGATTGATGTAGAAAAGGGTGGATAGAAAAAGAAAAAAAAATATGACCACCACACCAAGAAACTAGAATGGTACAATTTAAATTTATCCTGTTTTGGAAAGTTTGCTTTTAGAGATTGCCTGATAGATCTTTCCTCCCTTCATAAAATATTTTGGTTTTTCCTTCCCTTCAGTTTTTCTTCAGTTTCCCTTTCCTTCCCTTCCCTTCCCTTCCCTTCCCTTCCCTTCCCTTCCCTTCCCTTCCCTTCTCTTCTCTTTCCTTTCCTTTCCTTTTCCCTTCCCTTCCATTCCTTTTTCTTTTCCATCCCTTCCCTTCCCCTCCCCTCCCTTCCCTTTCCTTTTCTTCCCTTTCCTTTCATTTTCTTTCCTTTCCTTTTTCCTCCCATTCTCTTCCCTTCCCTTTCCTTTCCTTTTCCCTTCCCTTCCTTTCCCTTCTCTTTTCATTCCTCTCCCTTCCCTTTCCTTTCCTTTTCTTCCCTTTCCCTTCCCATATACATATATATATATATATATATATACACATATATATGATTGGTAGATAGATAGATAGATAGATAGATAGATAGATAGATAGATAGATGACAGATATCTTGGAATCTGTCATCTCTCTTTTTAAACATTTTTAATTCGATTTTTTTTACCTTTAATTATGTGTGTGCTCACCTGCCTATGTTTGAGTGTGTCTGTGCCTCTGTGTGCCAGTGTGTGCATGTGTATGTGTGTGCTTGAGTGGAGTGCTGGAAGAGTCCAGAAAAGGGCATTGGGCCTGGTGGAGCTGCAGTTACAGGCACAGGAAGCTGTGTGTTTAATGACCACTTCAATGGCACTTTTCAAAGCTAGACAAAACATATTCATTCTCTATTTAAATGTCCAGAGAATGCATAGAAGTCTCTCTTTCTCTCTAGTGTCTGAGTAGCACATAAGAGTCACATGTGGGTAGAGAAAAGTGTCAGTCGGTTGGTAGTTCCCTAGAAGTTCTAAAATGAACACAGCCTGCACACTAACCCACATCTTTCTCTTAACCATTCCACCAAATACTATGTAATCCAAGACAGAATTAATGTCTTTTACAAAATGGCCACCAGGGGGCAACCTACATCTACTGCAGCCTCGCTGACCAACCAACCTGTGCCCTTTGTTTCTCTCGTATTTTCACTTCCTTTTCTATTAACTTCTGCCTTTGGCTGGTTTCCTCTTGCAGTCGTTTTTCCAGGATTTCTCGGCGTCGTTTTTCTTCTTCCAGAGCTCGTTTTTTGGCTTCCATTTCCCGTTCCTAATTATCATCATACAGAACGATAATTATTTTAAAATGTGGCATTTATACTTGAAAAGGGCCAATTTACTAAATACCCAAACGCCAATCCTCAGTTCTCATCTTGTATTTTTCTTTCTTAAAACACATAACCTGGACTAACACTAACCATGATCACCTCTGCAGAGCTGCCAAAGGTCATCTTACGAAAATTTGGCTTATGACTACGTTCAGGCATTTTGTGCTTCCTTTTTCAAAACAAAGTCTCTCAAGCTGTCAGGCGGCACTAGCCGCGCAGCATAGGCTGTTCTCTGGGAGACTCTTCTGGGTGAAGGTCACAGGTCCCTCCAATTCCTGTTATTGCTTGCAGCTTCCTGGCTGAAGGTAGCAGAGGAAGCTTGGTGGGAAGTTGGAAAAGGAAAGGAGGTGCCCTCAGGGCAGGATGCAAAGGCGTTTGGAGGGTGGGGGGAGTCCTAAGGAAGTTCTTCTGATTCAGACTTGAAATAAAGTCACAATAACATGGCGCGGGGGGGGGGTGTCGGTTGAATATCACAATATTGCAGTCAGAATGAGTTGGGAAGGACAGGGGAATGCACACATACACACACACACACACACACACACACACACACACACATACACACACAAATGTTATTCTTCCCGATTCCTTCAAAAAAACAACACCCAAGTGGCCATCAAGAGGGGAATACAGTAGAAAGTCTCCATTTCGGTCTGGGTAAAACACAGGCACACACTTGAAGTTGCAGGGCGCAGAAGTTCAGTAAAGGGCCTTGGAAATCACCTTTCCTTCTGGGATCTGAGAGGAGGCTGAATGGCTCCCGAGGTTGTAGTGGTCACTGAAGGAAGGCTGCTGTCCTGTGCAGGGTCCCTCGGCCCCACTGCCCACCACAGACCCCTGGCAGGAGCTCACAGTCTTACCCTGGATTCAAGCAGCCTCGTCTTCTCCGCGTGAGCCTGTTTCAAGAGTCTCTCCATTTCTTCTATCCTGGCAATATTGGATGTGCTGGCACTAAAGCAAAAAAAAAAAAAAAAAAAAAAAAAAGGCCTTTTAAGAACATTTGGCGAAGGAGAGGAGCCAGGGAAGGTGAATGTGATGATCAATATGCGTTGTGTGCATGTGTGTATGTGTGTGTGAGGGTGTCAGATCCCCTGGAACTGAATTTACAAACAGCTTGTGAGCTGCCATGTGGGTGCTGGGAATTGAACCCGAGTTCTTTGGAAGAGCAGAAGAGCAGTGAGTGCTCTTAACCCCTGAGCCATCTCTCCAGTCCTATAACAATATGTTCTGAGAAACACACCAAACACTGGTTGTAATGGGGTTTTCTGTCGATTTGATGTGAGAGGGGTGACGATAGAGCATTTGGTAGTTGCCATCATGACGAAGCTACTCAAGTGCGGATCCACAACAGTACAGCTTTGGGTTCCTCTGATGTACACTTGCAGGTCACAATCAAAGCAGACACAATTTGAAGTGTATTTCTCATGAGTCATTGGTCTGAAGAGGCCCATCAGTTCACCTCCCAAAATCATAGCTGACATTGTCCTATCACCGTGTAGGTGTCAAAAATGAGCACACAAGACAAGGCCGGGGTAAAGCGGTTAGAAACACAGAAAGCAAAGCAAGGGCGACAGCCACGGGAGCCTTCCCTTCAGTTACTGACTCTCAAATAGTCTACCAGCCAGACTCTCGTCATGTTCTATGTAAAGGATATCTAAGAAGAAGTCCCTTTCTTCGGCTGAGGAATCTGTGTCCCGCCCCCCTGCTGCTTGCTGTACCTTTTAACGTGTGGGCATTTTGCTTTTTAAATGACACCAATGTCAAAGTGACTTGCATAGGCGCACTGAGTACACGGCGGTCAGTTCTGTTCAAAGCCCTCACCTGCCACCTTGATGGTGAAACTGCACAAAGGAAATCAACAGCTTCGAAAAAAAAAATTATCTTAGAAACAGCATCATCCCAAGAGGTGGAGGGAAAACCAAAGAGTGGGAGGTGTGTGACCATCCGGGGTTCTAGGTCAGAGGTCACATATCCTGATGTTTCATTCGTGGAGAGCCCCACGGTGTCCTGCACACTGTGCTGTGCTCCCTGCCTTGTTTCTAGGTCCACTTGAGAATGAACAGGGCCCGTTCATGGGAAATGGATAAAAATGTGTGCAAAGGGGAATACACAGAGCCCTCCGGGTTGTTAGAGTACATCATATCAAGTATACCTAAGTCATCTATGTTTATGGATACCTGTGTCCGTGTGTTCATGTGGGGTAGAAGTACATGTGTGTACACATGTGTGTGGGGCCAGAAGTCAACTTTGGGTGTTGTTCTTCAGGAGCCCTCTACTTTGCTCAGTGAGAAAGAATCTCTCACTAGCATAGAGCTTCCCAATAGGCTCCGCTGGATGGCCAGGTAATCCCAGAGATTTCTATCTTGTCTCCCCTAAACTGGGATTGCAAGCCTGGGCCACCATGCCCAGCATCTATCTGTCTATCTATCTATCTATCTATCTATCTATCTATCTATCTATCTATCT
>NW_026585689.1:227750-258004 GCF_907164565.1 Psammomys obesus
TCTATCTATCTATCTATCTATCTATCTATCTATCTATCTATCTATCTACCTATCTATCTATTAAACCAGTTCTAGAGATAAAACTCAGATCCTAATGCTAGTGTGGCAAGTACTTTATGGACAGAGTTATCTGCCCAGCCCTGTACAAACAGTTTTGGGACAGGGTCTCCACATTGCCCAGGCTGTCCTAGAACTCGCTATCCTCCTACCTCAACCTTTAAAATCTGGGATTTGTAGGTGTGAGACACTACACCCAGCCTCCTCAACTATTTTTGGCAAAATCAAACCTAAGATGACTCACATCTAGGACGAAGAGTGCTTGTGAAGAGAGGAAGGACCACAGTAACATAGTACACATGGCTTATCTTCTCAAAATTGCCAGTCCCACCAGGAGCAGATGTGGGAGAGTGAACTGCCTAAGGGATGCTGCACTCTTACAAGCCCAACAACTGGGCACAGCGTTGTTGTAAAAATTGGGGCCAATTTTTAGGCAGGCGCTTTCCCTAGAGAAACAGAATACAATGGTTTTCTTTTAAAAAAAAAAAAAAAAATATATATATATATATATATATATATATATATATATATATATATATATATACTATTCTTTCCACTAGCTTTTGGGTGTAATACAAAAAGATACATTGTATTCTTTTCATAGCAAGAATTTAAGAAAAAAATCACTTTATGCATAAAGACTTTATCCTCTTTATTGACAATACTCAACTTCATAGATGGAGAGGGAATAGAGTTCACTGACCTAGTTGAGAAAGCTGAGAACATTATTTGGCTGTAAGCCACACAAGAGCTTAAAAATATATGCACATTCCATGCTGTTGTCCATGAGCAAATGTGTTAGGCTTATGTCTCAACCACATCACACGTCTTGAAAATCCCTCAGTTAAAAAAAAAAAAAAAAAAAAGGATTGGCGCTCTTGAGGAGTGGTAGAACACTTGCCTAGGGTACATGAAGCTGTGGGTTCTATGCCCAGCATCTCTCTCTCTCTCTCTCTCTCTCTCTCACACACACACACACACACACCTACACACAAAAGAAACAAACTCACCACAGCCCACCTCGCTTGTCACATTTTATGCAATTTCTATCTATTCAGATCTTACTATTTTGTAACATTTCTGTTTACTTGCCTATTGTCCTCAGTATCATATGAAGGACTTGTCTGACAATTGTACACATTTGTGGTGATATTACAATGTATACATACGTTGTAAAATGATTACCAAAATCAAGCTCATTAACATATCCATCCCTTCACATAGTTTTCATTTCTGTGTGTATCTGCTGAGACACATCTGTCCCTTAGAACTCTGTATGACACTGTTACTGTGGAATTACTCTTCCTGGTAAGTCACTGTGCCACCATTACTGTCCATAGCTGCTCCACCCAGGACTGATCCTACTGTGCTGCAGGTTGCAGATAATGACTGCTCGAGTTCAGATATCACTAAGTACCTACCCACAGTGTCAAAAAAATTGGACATAAGCCAACATAACGTCAACAGAAAGTGGAGTGTAAAGTGTAGAGATGGAAATTAGGAACTTTACTTCTGTGCCACTGACTACCTTAAAAAGTACATTTTATGGACTAAAGGGATGGCTCAGAGGTTAAAAGCATCCTATGCCTTCCCAGAGGACCTGGGTTTAATACCCAGCACCCAGGTGGCACCTGTCTGTAACTGTAATTAACTGTGTTTACAGTTGTAATTCGAGGGTATCTGATGCCCTCTTCTGGCCTCCACAAGTGCAAGGCACACACACAATACAGACACATATGCAGGCAAAACACATATTCATAAGACAAATCTAAAAAGAAAAAAATTTAAAAAGCACATTTACTCTTTCTTATGCTATAACATACCACAATGAAGTCTAAGCAAGCAAGAAATAGTGTTTGGAACATGTGCTGTGAAGAAGTGCCTTCCTTAGGGTTTCCTTGAAACTGATACAGAGAACAATCAATAACTAAAAAAAAAAAAAAAAAAAAATTTTTTTTTTTTTGCTGTGCCGAAGTCTCTTTTAAACTATACATTAAAATATCCCCAAATTATAAGTCTATTAAGTAAGTAATTCCATCCTGAAATTCTAGTGACACAGCTTGGTTTTGTGGTTTATTATGTCACAAAAAGCCATCTGTTGAGTGATAGAATTACTTGGTTCTGGGCACATTCGCCTTCATTTTTTGTTGAAGCACCATTTTTTATGACGACCAGAAAGTGGCTGGGACTGGCACTGGTTTTGCTTTTTCAGCGTCTTTATTTACACTGTCAATAAACACAGGGGTCAGAAAAACAGGTCTTGGGTGTCCAGACGTGGAAGAGGTTCTGAAGCAGTTGGAGGGAGAAGAGAGTAATGGGGGTGAATATGATTCAAATACATTATATGTAGGTGTGGGAACTTTCAGAGAATGTATTTTAAAACATTTAACCCATAAATTAGAAAAAAAAAATAGTCTTAGGAAACAAGTAATTGAGGACAAAGTCTACAAAAATCTCATTCTGCTTAAATTCTAGAACTACCTTATGGAGGAATATTCTGGATGTCACCTACAATGGTTCCTGTTTTCACTCTTGTCTGACTTCCCAAACCCGACTTGGGAAATGTAAAGCACCAACCTTACAAGTGTGCTGTGGGACTCATCCCCGGAGAGCCAGGAGAGGAAGGGCAGGTGTGGCTGGGGCTGACATGGGTTTTACTTTACCTAGCAGACGGCGGGGCATTCTGGCCACGACTTCAGAAAAGGGAACCTACCATCATTCATCATCTAGATGTGGTTGCTCCTGAGCAGAGCGCCACTTTTGCTTGTCTCAAAAGATAAAGACAAGAGCGAGTGGCTAAATCCTTGCACAAATAACCAAAGCTTTCTCTCTACCACAGCAAAAGGGTCACAGAGCTTTTGAAATTTTGACTGTGTCCTTGGAGATCGTTCTCTCAAGCACAAACAGAATTTGCAGTCTACTGACAGAGGTAACTTGAGTTTTGATGCACAGTGTAAATCAGGAACCAAGCATAAAGTGACAAATCGAGAAAATGGACCAGATCACGCATGGCACATATGATACAAGGAAATAACTTCCCAGGGTCCCACTTTTCTATTGAAGACTTTATATTTGAAACCTGTGCTCATGATATACGTTATGTTTCAACCTGATGAGTATAAGTTTGAAACCGGAAGATGGTTTTCACCAAACCTTACCTAGAGATATTATCCGGTGAGCAGGCAGAGATGCTGGTCTCCATACTATCAGAGCTGTCCAGGCTCAATGTGTCGTAGGCCTGATCCCTGTAGCTGTGATCTGGGTAATGGAAGCTATTCAAGTAGACATTCGATTCAGATGCTGTGCGGCTGTAAAATTCAGGTTTCGGTCTTTGTCCTTCACTCATCTGCTGGTGATTATAACCTAAGGAGAAAGTCATAAATATGTAAATAGGTCTCATTTATCAAGGTCGGAATCTCACAGATCTACAGACTCAAGCCAGAAAGGAGAAACACCTGCATGTGAAATCTGGACACTGTCCTAACACATTCTGAAGCCAAGGAGATCAAAGAAACAGTGTCATGCCCAGTGTGAGCAAGGATTTGAAAGAAGTGGTCATGGGAGGGATTTTGTTTGTCAGTGGGATCATCACTTGCCACTTCTTAAATCTCACCCCTACCACTCAGCCTAGCCGAGAATAATACATCAGCTTGATAGAAGACCCCCCACACACACACGCATGCACGCATGCACGCATGCACGCACACTCCCTAGAAAGCAGAAACACGATTAAAGGCTCGGAATCCTCTAGAAATAGCTGTAAGTGAAGGCAATGTGAAGCCTAGCGCAATGTCAGCATTATAGGGCAGTCACTGCTTCAACAGCATTCAGATTTCAGGAGCACTCACAAAACAGCAAGTGAATTCTGCAGGGGTAGGGGTTGAGAAATGGGTATTTCATAGTGTCTGTAATGTTTTCCTCCGGTTCAAATGCAAGCTGCATTTGTCTGTTTCATGGTCTTTGTTTCTGTCTTTTGTTCTGTCTTTCTCCTCCTCCGATGTCTCTTGTCTGCCAGTTACTTATTTAAAATATTCAGGGTCAACAACCCCTTCCCATACATGGTACTTTTTGCCTGGTGCTAGCTTTCTTTTTCCCATTTTCCCAGTCAGCCCTTGGCTAGAGGCTGCTAACGTTTTGAAAATGTGGATGTCAAGAGGATCAAAAGCACCATAAATGAAAGGTGCTTTCTTTCCCCTTGAACTCTGACAGCTGGTGAATGAGGTCATTGCCTTACCCTGAGTTGTTGCTATAGCAACCTTTGGACACTAAAAACCATCTCTTTACTTTTCTGTCATATGTACACAGAAAACAGGAATAGAAGTGAAAAACCCCAAGTTCATCAAAATACTTTTCCATAGTTTATAACCTCTTTTCCTGATAAGAAAAAAATCTACTTTCCATTAACTGAGGGAGTTAATTGTAGACTTATTAAGAGTTTACAAGTTGACCACTTAAATATGGCATCTTTTCTTGGAAACTACCTTTCAATAATGACTTTAATTAAAAACAAAAAGTCTAAAGGAAACAAAAACAAAGCAACAACAACAATGAAAAACCCCAAACAAAAGTTCTGTTGACTTAACATTTTGTTGACTTAACATTTGTTTTAGAAACGGGAGTGTCATCCATGATACCTTAACAAAATATCACCCACCCAAAGGCTCTATAAAATTAGGAGCAACAACAGACATATTTTCACTCCCTTTGAATTCTGTGTGGTTTTGGAGATCTATGTGAAAATGTGTTATTCAGATTAAATGCATCTCTAGGAAAATGAGCTCCCCTCTCACCACCTGCGATTATAAATTACTGATACCCATGTGGTAAAGCCACATATCACAAAACTAGAGAAGGATGTGAAGAACACAGGCACACTGTGAGACCAGACAGAACACCCTTTCCAGCCGTGATCAGTGCAAAGGGCATCAAAGAAAGCCAGGCATTCCAAGAGTGCAGCTTGCATCACTTTTTAAAAGAAAGGCAAAAAATTCATCACTCAGATATTGACCTTTTACACTTGAACTTTTGGAATTATTAATTGTTCCTTTTACATCATTTCCAGATATTCATTAGGAAAGGAAGGGAAAATGACAAGAGAAATTATTTGAAAAGGCGACACACAATTATTTCCTTGTGACTTTTAGACATATCACACACACAACTACACACAAGACATGTCCTCATCCCAACGTGAAAAACAAACCCTTGAAGGACATCCATGTAATTTAGAGCATATGAGAATTACAACCCTGGCTGTCATTTCTACCCCAGCCCTACCCCTCCCCGTCCCCAAGGAGCTTTCTTCAATGAGGAAAAGTCAGACCCAGAGAGGAGGAATTAACACCTTCTGGGGATAGCAAAAACAAAGCCTCATTCTCTCAAACAACTGCATGGCTAGCCTTTCCAAGCTTCCAGGGTTCTGGGTTTCGTTTTGTTTCCTTCAGAAACATCACACACTAAGAACGGGAAGCTATAAAGTTCAGTGCTTTCAGACATGCGCACAAGGAACAGCCATTATGACCTGCCCTGCCGCTTGTGGACCTCAGCTCACCAGACCAAGTCCAGATTTGCCTAAGTTCACTCTGCATTATGGGGCTCTAGTGGTCATTTGCAAAAACAGAATAAAGACCTTAAAACTCTACAGCAGCTTAAAGGACAAAGCCCGTTTCTGATGCAAGATTTTTATTTCCAGTGTGAGCAGGGTGTTTGCCGTATTGAGCTACTCTATGCCACTGGTAATAGCTGTCTGTTACAGCTGTCAACCTGAGATGGCTGTTTTCTGCTGAACAAATTTAAAAAAAAAATTAAAAAGTTATTCTGTCGTTATAAATAAGGGCATGGCCGTGGTATGGTGGTGCATACCTGTAACTCAAAAGGCTGAGGCAGGAGGATTGTTGTGAGTTTCAGGTCAGCCTGGGATAATGAATACAACACTTTTTATTTTAAAATAAAGGAAATAAATGATTCAATAAATAAGGGCACCAATCTCTCTCTCCTGTAGTCTCAGAATTGCACCTGAGTGGGCTGGTTTAGGGATTTGAGCTCAAATCTGACAATCTTTTTGTTGTTGTTGATACCAGCTTTCTTTGTGTAGCCTTGGCTGTTGTAGACCAGGTTGGCCTCAAACTCACAAAGATCTGCCTGCCTCTGCCTCCCCAAGTGCTGGGATTACAAGTGTGCACCACCGCAGCTCAGCCTGGGTACCTTCTATAGAGGAAAAACCAAAGAACAGAGCTTAAGAGAATCAAGAGAAGCCAGTAAAGGTGTCACACGCCTTTGATCCCAGCACTCCGGAGAGTGCTGGGTCAAGGTAGGTGGATCTCTGTGAGTTCGAGGCCAGCCGAGTCTATGAAGTGAGTCAGGGACACCCACTCAGGGAGGCTTCTGAGGGAAACACAGGGGTCCTGCTCACTGATGACACCCGTTGCTCACATATCATGAAGCTATCACAACACAATCACTGAGTGAATTTACCTTTTGTCTATAAACTCCAACTATCTGAGTGGTCAAATGAGGCAGGAAGGCATCTAATTTTGAGGGGGAGCAAAAGTACTAACTTGGGAAACTCTGAGATGGTCTCAATCCAAATCCACTTGGTTTTGTTGTTAATTTTTTAGTTACATAGCAAGCACAACATTCAGTGGAAAGAAAAGAGAGAAAAAAATAAATAAAATGAAACCTCTTGAAAGTATTGTGTGAAAGAGCAGTTCTAAGGTCTAGAGAGCAAGCCTTCTTGTCTAAGCTTCTTTCATAGCAGAGAATGTACCAGGAAAAACAAAACAAACAAACAAACAAAAAACCTCAAAACAAAACAAAAATAAACAAGCTGTTAGCTTGGAGTACAAATCACAGTAATTTTTTTTCTGAATCTTAATGCCAATTTCAATAAATCCTGGCTTACTGGTGCCCAAAGTCCCCTTGTGAATTACCCACACGAGATAAGTAGTTTTCCTAACATATTTCAAGTATATGTAGTCTATCTATAGTAGATATCTGTGCCTTAATATGGAGAATAGGATGAATTAGGTAATAATCAGCGTGCTTCTGACAATGCACCTAACACAGCTCACCTGCTGAGGAATTCATTCTTCCTAATGACAGTCCACAGCCAGAGGAATGTTCACGTCAGACAGAAGGGGGAGGAAGTAGAGGAAAGATACAAGGTCAGAAAGGCTGACATGGGGATGGGGTACTATACACCCTACATGCACCCTCTGACCTATTAGTCATAGCACCAGATGAACATAAGTGATGGTCCCATTTCACATTCAATCTATGATTAGAGAGAAAAACTGAAGATTTTTTTAAAAAGCTCACTCTACATGCATAGTTAGAAAAAAATACTTGCTACAAAAGAAAAAAAAAGGAAACCTTTTACACATATCCAAAAAGGAGAAAATAGTAACGATAATAATAATAAAAACCAAGATTATATCTATATAATCATTTTTTTTCCCCAAGCAAACAGTAGCAAATAGTATTCAAGAACTTAGGGCAGTATTTTCTATTCAAGGGGCTGGAGAGGTGGCTCAGTGCTTGAGAACACACTGGCTGTTCTTCCAGAGGACCTAGGTTGGATTCCTAAACGCCACATGCTGTCCACAATTCCAGATCCAGGAGACAGGATGCACCTCTTCTGTCCTCCTGGGGCACCGGGCAGATGTGTGGTATACAAGAACACATGCAGGCAAAACGCCCATACACATAAACATAATTAGATCAGCCAAAATTTCAGATGCCATTCGATTATTTGATGCCCAGCACATGACATTTTATAACAAGTTCTTTCTCATGCTGGGTATTGCTACCTAACTGCGGCAATAGCCATTTTATTCAAGCCGCGTGTTCACACTTTTCTTAACTCTCCAAAGTCCTTCTTACCAAATGAGCTTAGGTGAAAGAACTACGTTGGAGCTTCCTAAATCCTTCTAGCCTGCCACTTGCCTTATTTATGTCCACCTGGCCTGACAGGCACTGAGCCTGCAGGCATTCAGTGCTCATGCTTCTCTTCCCGTGTCTCCTGAGCCCCACAAGTCAATGCCGTCACAGGATCTGTGTGCCCTGCATGGTCTGAACTTGTTATAAAAGCCCAAACAAGAAGAGTCATGCAGCTGTCTTGGAAGGAACTGCAGCTGCCATGAGCACTGTGTTCCTTAAAAAAAATTACAGCATTTTTTTTTCTCTATTAGATAAAAGGAGCAATCAGGCTAAAACTCCACCATTGTAGACTTTAAAATCAGAGCAGGTCATAAAGAGGATTTGACAATTTGCTGGAAACAAAACACTACACAAGGAGGTTGTCATACCTTTCTTGGGCTTTCCTGCATTTAACAACAACCAAAAAAAAAAAAAAATCACTAAGATTTCATTTGTTCTAAAGCTTACAAAGAACAGTTAACAAGCTGTATTATCAAAAAAAAAAAAAAATCTAACGACCATTTCAACTTCAGGAGTCCAGGTCCTCAGCTCGTGCCTTTGAACTCAGCTCCTTTCAATGTTCTTTGACTCACATTGTCAGTGCTATGAAAACAGTGCTGATTGAAGAATGCTTATACTTACACTATCATTCTTGATGTTTCCATTATGAATAGCAGCAAAAAAATGGTGCACTTTAGTTAATTGTGTACATAAAAAGGAAACGAAGAAGTCTACTAAATTTGACATAATGAAATTGTAGTAGATAAAAATTTGCCCAGACTGCAATTTTAATCACATTTGGTATTTTAATGACATCAACAAGTGCTGCTGAAACAACTCTAAACGAATACATGATTCACCCCTCCTGGTCTCTGTGAGACACCCATATGGGCTTTGTATAAGCTCCTGCCAATTTTACCATCTGCTGCGGCTTGAAGAAATATCATCCCTGGCCATTCCTTCTCTGAGAAGAGAACAGGCTGAGTTCACAGAACACAGCTCTTGGATTAGCACATGTAATAGTTTTGTTTCTTCAGAGCCACATGAAGCTCTAAGTAGAATATTTCTTAAGAAGGTCAGCAAAGCCTCAAGCCACGGTCTTCTCAAGTGCACAAGAGCCAATGGAGAAGAGCACCAAAGACTGTAGTCTTTGCAGAGTCTACATCCATAATATAACATCAGAAGCTTGCTTTGGGTTAACTTTAAAAAACTAACTTCCATTATTTAAAGGGAATGCAGATTAGAAAAGTAGGCCAGAGATAACTTAGTCTATCATCTTTTCTCAAGAACCCTGCTGCATGGAACTGATGGCAAGTCTCAGCTTCATGAATCTCTGCATTTTGCACAATGCTTAGCTTTCCTTGCTCTCTCATTTAAGCAAATGCTTTTCATACTAGGAATAGTCATTTGGGATCCCTTCGTCAGTGTCCACCTTTCCCTAAATCACCATAAGACAAAAAGCCCGTGAATATGCACAATGGAAAGTTCACAAATATGCAGGAAGGTCTCAGTTATATGGCCAATCCAAGTTTGGATGCCTTCCACTAGAGTGGAATATACATTTTAATGGAAGCTTATTAATACTACAGAAAAATGGTTCAACAGAAAATAGAATTGATCTTCAAGTTAATTGAAGTATGTGAAAACCCCAATAGACCCCTATGCTTATTGTAAATACTAAAAATATTTTTATCTTAAGAAATTTTAATAAGAAGTCTAATTAAATTATATTTTATTTAAATTGACAAATGTACACCTCAAATTAATCCTATAACCTGCTTTAACTCTTTTTGCTATTTACCTCAGACTAGCTTTGAACTCATGATCCCGCTTGCCTCCTCTCCCTCTTCCCAAATCTTTTTCTTTTCTTTTCTTTTTTGAATACGAGGTCCCACTATGCAGCTTCACATTTGTGATCCTTTTGCCTTTGCCTCCTGAGTGCTGGAAATACAGTTGTTTTCTACCCAGGGAAAAAATCATTATTTTTGTTTTTGTTGTTGTTCTTCGAGACAAGGTTTCTCTGTGTATCCTGGACCTGCTTTGTAGACCAGGCTGGCCTCAAACTCACAGATATCTGCCTGTCTCTGCCTCCTAGAGTGCTGGGATTACAGGCATGCGCCACCACACCTTGGTAGCTCCATTAATTCTTTAAATCACTTTTAACACTGATTTGAAACCCTCAACATTATCCCAATAGTACATATATCACACACATATTGCCAATATAAGCATACATAAATATGTAGTGTGTGTGTATGCATATGTAAGTGTATATATGTATATACGTGCAAATGTACATACATAAACATATACATATATGCATAACCACATCAATCAAAATTCAATTTGCATAAAGAGCAAGATTTCAATCCATCAATTCATAATGCATTTGATGGTCAAACATCTGCTAGTTTTTCCCTTTACACGTTGGACAGACTTCTGCCATTGTGTTTAACCTTTTTAAAAATCTTCTGTTATGTGTCTCCGTCTCAGTAGACTGCAAATATTTCAAAGTTAAAGAACTTGTCATTCATTTGCATTCTTGATATCTAGCACAAATCTGATAATTAGTTAAAGACAAAACAAGTTGTTGATATGAGAAACTGTACTAACACAGTAACTTTATGTCAAGAAGAGTCTTGCTTCTGGAATGACACTGTAGTAACTTTTTTCCCTCTCCCTTTAAGACTATGTTATAACCCTATTATACATGTAATATATTCTTTCAAACATACCAAGAGCAAAGGTCCACTTAAAACCTAAATACACAGTAGAAGAGCTCAAACTTACAATCAAAATGCTCAAAGAAATTTTCCTCTGGGCACATTAACTACGTCAACTCATTGACTCCAGTCCAGGGGTCATTTAATACAGTATGTCAGCCACAAACAAGACTAGTGATCTTTGCTAAGTGTCCTGGAATTTTCCCAGCATCTCAGTAATCTCTCTTCTCTTTCTAGCAATCAAATGGAAATGTTAGTAACTCTCTCAAGGCCTTTCCAATATGGCAGTTTGACTGAACTTATCCAGTGTAACAGGCATGTTTACAGTGCATTAGCGATATGTGCAGACAGGGGAGTGTTACCTTAGTACAAGAATGATGTCACACACACCCTTCCCCAAAAGTAACATACTACTGGCAAAATTTAGGACATGAGTTGAGCTTCCCTCCAATGTTCCTGACTTTGTTCTCATCGCCTCTCCCTGGAGACTTCTCATGCTTAAAAGAAAACCATGAAATGTGGTTTAAAGGATACCTACCTCTGAGCATCCTCCGAGACTCTGAGTCCTTGGTCATGGTTGCCAGCGAGTGAGGAAGCACGCTGCCACAGCTGTTGCTCTGTCCCAGAGGCAGGTGAGCCTGGGAGAAGCAGGGGGAAATCCTTTAGGCAAGGTAAAATGCCTATCAAATGGTACTCAAAGACACACTCACAGTTCTGTTTTCAAAGCCCCTATGTAAATATAAAGGTTAGTGACAGTTGGTCTTAAGTCTTACTTCTTGATGCCATGTGGGAAAGGGGAGTTACTCACTGTCTCTCTCAGGAAGCTCTACCGGGGAAAGACCTTGTCTGAAGTACTGTGAGAGTGACGGAAAGCTCCCCATGCATAAGGTGAAAAGTGCAGGTGCACAAACAGAAAGGCATTCACACCATGCAAAAACACAGGGGCAAGTTTGTGCCCAAAAGTCCCAGTTTCTGTCTACCCGTGGCTATGCTGAAACCCACTAAGATGCACTCTTTTTAACATGTTTCATTCGTTGGCTTATTTGCTTTAGGAGATAGGATCTTGATATGTAGGCCAGGCAGGTTTCAAACTCATGCCAACTCTCCTGCTTCAGCCTCCCTCATATTAGATAACAGGTGTGTGCCACCATGCCTAGCTCTTACTCTTTTTAAATAGCAAAATATCTCATGTAAATAACATTTAAAACACCAACTTGTAAAACATTACAATATAGGTTCTTATTCTGACTCCTCCAGTTTCCAGCTGAGGGATTTTGGCTTGTCACTTAGCTTCCTCTTCCTTAGTGTATCCACATATATGACTAGGGTAGTGGTGGGTAAACATATCTGTTATATAGTGTTGCCAGGTTCCCATGAAGGGCAAAGCCTGGCACCATGCATGTAGACACCACCTGCTAACTGTTCAGTGCTATTCTTCCTGGAGCTCAGACCCTATGTTCTGTGTTATTTCTAAGCATGGATACAGGCAGAGGGCATCAGTCATATGAATGAAGAGTACCCACCACCTGTACTGTGGTGATGGAAAATGCACTCTTGGGCCCAGAATGTGCAATTCCAAATATCCTCTGAATGGGACAGAAGGAGCAATTGAGTTATGATATCTGTCCATCAAGAGAATGCAATGGCACAGCATTCAGAATTTCTATATTTTAAAGGCTTCGCCTTTGTTGGTGACTATAACAAGATGTTCCGGAAAGAGAAGGCCATGGCTCTTCTGGGTCCTACCTTCGGGGCGGTGCTCCTCCCCATTGTGGCACTGCTGAAGTGTGGGGAGAGAGAAGGTGTGGTTTTCTTTCGAGGCAAAGTATCACTCAGATAGAGGCCTTCTTTGTGCTGTTTTTTCCTTTCTTCCAGACTTCTAAAGTGCTTTAAATGCAAACGCAAAGCAGAACAGCAAAACTTGACTGACTGACACACATCACTGACACAACAAAGAAGCAATGCACTCACAAAGGAGCACTGGATGTTGAGTTATAGCATTTCTTTCACACTAACAGCTTATCTTGGTGTTCACAAACAGATTGGAGTTAGCATCTGAAGTGACTAGGCAACCGAAATGATCCATTTCTGCCCTATAACGTTTTTTTTTTTTTCCTTAAAGAAAATCACCATTTACTTCTATAGTGCTGCTTACAAATTGTCACAGTGGTCGCCATGGTTGTGATGGTCCCACTATATGGATGGAAGTACAGCCAGTGGCCAAAGCAAGCTAGTGATCCCTTACTCCCTATGTCTGTCTTGAGAGTTCTGTCTGGTGACAGAGACCCCAGTGAGGGGAACAAAAGTAGAAAATGGAAGATTATGAAGAGAACTGGCAGTAAGAGGAAACTTGTAAAATAGTAACCCCACATATCATATAATAATCATATAACACTCCAAAACCATATAAAGTTTTCAGAGATAGCATCCCTCTAGGTTACCTCCATTTTAAAAGATAGTGGCCAGGGAGTTTCCATAATAACTTCTCATAGTTAAATGTTCCATGAGACTACATCTTTTTCTCTTTTCAACCAGATTTCAAAGGCAAGAATCTCTAAACTCATCAAAATATCTTGGAAAATAAAATGACTCCATAATAAAGTGTCCTTTGGTTAAATCACTTTCATACTAATTTCAGGCTTTTGAAATGTATAAAAACTAATGCATGCCAGTAATGGCACATGTTTGTATCTTAATTTTATAACAATACGTTTATGGGTATTGCTTATTAGGAACTTCCTTCTTGCAGGTTTGATACTCCATGTTCATGATCTCATTGAGCTGTTATAATAATCCTGTGAAGTATTCTGTCTTTATTTTATGAAGGAGAAAATCTGGGATGCAGAGATATTCGGTAAGCTTGTGGGAGGTCCTGCAGCTAGAAGGTGACAGAATGGAAATTCACAACCAGGAAGTCCACATCACCATAATAAAATGTCCAAGTTTGGGTGATTAATTGCTTATTTTAGCTAGAAAATGGCATCAGAATGTTTTTTGTTCTCTCTGTGACCAAATGGCATGAGTTCCTAAGCTTTGACTTTCAGAATTGAATAAAGTAAGTAACAAATACCATTGAAAATAGTGTGTTCAGGGCTGGAGAGATGGCTCAGTGGTTAAGAGCACTGGCTACTCTTAAAGAAGTCTTGAGTTCAATTTCCAGTACCCAAATGGCAGCTCACAACTGCCTGTAACTCCAGGAGATCAGACACCCTTACACCAATGTATATAAAATAAAAGTTAAATAATTTATTAAAAAAAAGAAATTAGTCTGTTAATACAGGGCATAAAAAAATAGGTTTGAAAACTGATTGTTTTGCCACCAAAGGTGTTGTCTACAAGGTTAGTAGAAAATGAAGGGAGAGCTTTCACGTGCTTAGCAACTTTGGACATAGCCCTGGAATGATATCAAGTAGTATGGCTTCAGTAATGTACAATAAAAATGTGTTGTCATCACAACTCTTTATGCTATGAATTTTATGGAAATAGTTGCCAGCATGTTGAGAAAGATATGAGACATGCCACCCAATTTTGTTGAATGAGAGCTGAAAAGCATGAAGATATGAACTATATTAAAACTTCATTAATCCCAGCACCCTTAGGCCACATTAAATATCCTTAAGAAAAAAAGCAAGAGAGAAAAATGCTCTGCAACTCGCCTTCTGCAAATCAGATTTGGAAAAGATGAAGAGATACCACATGTAAGTGGTCTCCTTATCAGGATAAAACCCCCATGCTCTGTCCATCTTTCTAGTTACCTGTTGCTCCTGCTGCTGTTGCCTTCTATGTTTCTTAGCTGGTAGAGGAGGAGGTGTGTCATTTAAAGGAAAAGGATCAACAGATGTAGCCATGACGTCAGGCCAAGGGGTTGATGAAGGTTGAGTGACAGGATGAGGAGAAAGGGCGGAAGGAAACATAAATCCAGAATAGACAGCTGATCTTTGCTTTATAGGAGAAAGAAAAAGTACACACACACCCGCATGAGATGAGAGGATGGATGAGACAGAGACATGAAATCCATAATCTGATTGTTCTGAATTATTGTGTGTTAATTGTGAAATCACAAATGTTGGGCATTATCTTTCCATTTAGCCTCTTGATAAAATCCCACACAACCAGCAATGTAATCAGTAAAAGGTATTCATACTTCACATCATTGGCCGCTCCAAGAACGCTTTATAAAAGCATCATAATGATTAAAGCATAATTCCGTATTGCCCAGCAAAATAGACAACAAATCCCATCTGAGACGGTAATTCAAAGCAATGATTTTGAATATAAGAATATTAGGTTTGGTTAGAACGCTAAGACAACTGACCTTATTTGTTGGCAGTTATGTCTAGTCCCACATGATTAGCACACATTTTATTGTTTGTAACATTTTTAGTGTAAAACAACTTCCCCTCCCCCAACAAGTCTTGTCTAATTCATAAACTCGGCATCATTCTGGCCGTCCGGAACACACTCCTTCATTTTGCTCATTTTCAGTGAATCGTGGGTTAATGCCTGACATGAGGAATAGCAGTGAATGAATGAAACACATGCCCACACACCTCTGAACTCTGGGGCTGGCTCACCGGCACAGCCGAGGCAGGCTCAGTGACAGCAGCGGCAGCATCAGCAGGGAACTGAGTGGAAGGGGATAGATTCGTGGAATTGCCATATGACTCATTAATCTCATTTACACTGACATAGCCCTAAAAGGAGGAATTCAGAAGTTAAACACAAAGAAAGCAAAAGCTGAGGCATGCGAGAGTATTAATGTTCCCAAACTATGAATTAGCTAAGTGCAGCACAGCCAGTTCCCCAGGCACCACTCAATGTTTCATTAAGTGAATGATAAGCAATGAAAATGGATTTTGCAGTGCTCAATCTTGAAAAATGTCATTGCAAGTATTAAAACATAGTTTCTGGTGAAATCAAGATGACCATTGACAAATATACAGACATCTCGGCATCATTCTATCAGTGGAATAGCATTATCTTTACACAGATACTGTACAATATGATACCCAAGAGACACTCACGCTTTGATTCAAGAGCCTTTTCCACAAATATGCATGGTTCCCTCTTCTGTCTTTTGAAAATTATAGTGCCAGAATAAGTAGGCTGATGGGTTTTGCATCAAGAAAACATTTATAAACATAGCAACTTAGCTTTAGTGGCATTTAGCTTTGGACATTTCAACAAAATAAAAATGGGAACCCTGTCTTTACATCCATGTGTGTGTACAAACACAGACCTCGGGTAGAGCTGCAGCCACATGGTGTTTTTATTCAAGGCAGTTTACTCAACTCTAACTTCGTTGCTAGCAAAGAGAAGTTCCAGTTACTTTTGAACTCAGTAATTCAGTTCTGGCTATGGCTTTACAAAAATGCCCAGGATTCAAAATCTCTGAATCAAAACTCCTGAAACTATCTTTGTGGAAAAGGCACTTGGAATGATTTTCACAAAAAGTAATTCTGTAAGTCAATCAAGATTTTTGCCACACCAATAAAATAATATAAAGAAGAAGAAGAAAGCATATAAAATAACAGCTTTTGAAAGTGAAAGTGGGTTCAATTTGACTTTTGGCTTCTATTTTTAGACCATTAATGATTGAAATGCCATTTAGCTTTTCAAAAAGTGACTCCATGTAGCAAAAACTCTAGGCTGTAAATGAAAGTCTTTAAAGACAACCCATTGTAACAACAAATCAGAGAAAGATAGAGCTGACGATTGTCAGCAGAACATCCTGAAGTATTGCATGGCCAAAAGGACACAGGTACTAGGTAAAGTTTTATGTGCTTCAACTGAAGAAAGGAAGAGATGAATCTGGCTGTTCAATGTCATTTTATCTGTGGTAATGTATCATAAACAAAATTAAAATCTTTGAGTTGTTCTTTCACTTGGTTGATAGAAAGCTTTAAATTCAGGCTTTGAAAATTCCCTCTTGTAATTTAATTGCATCAAAAAGATTTCTCCTTGTCAGGGGTGGGTGCTCTGTAAAGAATCTGGTTATAAATTGATCATTCTTCAGAAGGAAGGGGAAAAAAGAAAAGAGAGAAGAAAGTGAAGACAAAAAAATTGGAAACTAGACAATCAAAACATCCTCCAAGTCAAAGCTTCTTGTTACCTATTGAGAACATAATAGACACACATGGTCTGGACACACAAAAAGCCAGTACAGCCTTTGACATCCAGGAGTCTTCAGAAAAAGCAAAGAACATCTCATCTATAAGACAGGAAAGGTTAGGGGACAGACAGAAAGAACAAAAGGCCAGTGTAATTCATGTGGCTGTCACAGCCCTCCCTCTGAAGTGTGCTCAGGGTCAACCTCCAAGTTTCCCTAAAACCTCCTCTTTCCTCATCTTCAGATACTTCAGCAAGAAGCACTAGCTTTTCCCCTCACCCTGAACTTAGCACTGGGAACATAGCACTGTTCTTGAATGCTCCTTTGTCAGCTCACTACAAAATCCAATGTATCAGCAAGAACTTTCAGTTCTATTTGCAAGATACATGCAAATCTAAACAACTTTCCATCTCACTACCA
The DNA here is from genome assembly GCF_907164565.1 of Psammomys obesus. Classification (NCBI taxonomy): domain Eukaryota; kingdom Metazoa; phylum Chordata; class Mammalia; order Rodentia; family Muridae; genus Psammomys; species Psammomys obesus. The sequence goes on from NW_026585689.1 coordinate 244,977, forward strand.
TTGGTGGATCTAAGCACCTAATCCAAGCCCTGGGCTGCACTACTCTGCTCATCTCTAATCAGTTTTCCTGCACCTCCTCCTACTTCCTCTGACCCAGTATTTGCTGAGTGGCCCAGAGTTAACAAATGGATATCAAGGGGCTGGAAAGATGGCTCAGAGGTTAAGAGTGTGTCTGCTGGTTGCTCTTCCAGAGGTCCTGAGTTCAATTCCCAGCAACCACATGGTGGCTCATAACCATCTTAGCATGTAGACAGAATACAGAATACTGTATATAATTAATACATAATTATAAATAATAAATGACTGTATACTGTATAACAAATAAATAATAAATAATTATCTTTAAAAAATAAAATAGAAAAGAAATGGGTATCAAATAATATTTTCTCTCTCTACCTGGAAACATTTAGTGATTTCCCAGAATATACACAAGCTGTATTTCATTAACACTGCTCACGAGGCCTACTTTATACCTCACTGATCTTACCTTATTCCTGTAAGCTCCATTCACAGCCACACTCACCTCACTGACCTTGCCAGGTAAGTGTTCCCAATAAAAAAAACTATGAAATGATATGACTTAACAAGGCTCTTATAGAAACATTTTTTTAAATGCTTCTGAGATACACACTTGGTCACACCTATTATTATGTGTTTGTTAGGGTTTTGTTTGGTTTCTTCGAGACAGGGTCTCTCTATGTAGCCTTGGCTGTCCTGGAACTCAGTTTGTAGAACAGGCTGGCCTCGAACCCACAAGATCCACCTGCCTCTGCTTCCTGAGTGCTGGAATTAAAGGCATGCGCCACCCACTGTTCAGTTACACCTGTTAGTGTGATGAACATTTTATTTCATATACATGAACAAACATGAATAAGCATGTACGCATGCAACACACACACACAGAGAAAGAAAGGGAGGAAAGGGAGAGGGAGGGAGAGAGTATTTTAGCTACAAATTCCTCATTCTGCTTTCTTTATGTGAAAACTTGTAAGTAAAAGCATTCTTTGGTGAGGCAAGTTTTTCTGTAAAAATAGACCTTTTCCTTAGTTTTTAAGTCAATAAATACAAAGTAATTTTATCATTACCATCATACTTTTCCACAGCAGAATCAAAATGTTCTATCAGTGTAGCTCTGGGAGTAAATATTTGGTCAAGAATGATGTGGGGTCGAGAGAGGAAACAGTATGTATGGCTAATACAACAGGAGCTCCCAAGTGAAGGAAAAAATAAGACCAAAGGAAAAAAAAATAGAGCATCTTATCAAATACTTGGAGGTATTTTCATATTTTATAAGACTCATGAGAAAAAGAAACAGAAAAGGGGAGAAAGGATGAAGGAAGGAAAAAGGAGAATGCAAGACCCAAGGCACCTCACAATGTCACTGTCAAGACAAATAGATGTGTCTTGACACACACAAACATGCATGCACATTACACACAGAGATAATCCCTGAACTCCTTGATGCATTTATAAGGGATGGCAAGAGTTTGTCAAGCATTATAAGTTTTTTGCCAGTCATTTAAGTTTTTTGTTAGTTGACTTGTTACCCAAAACTGAGGCAAGTCTGATTTCCAAGTTGACCTGAGCAGACATTGAAAATCCTGGCTTACCTCTTTCAGAGTATTGGGGTTAATGGGAAATCCTTTCCCACCGGTCAGGCTGGAGTACTTCTTTTCCAGATTACAGAGATTCTCCTTTTCCTAAAGAAATGCAAAACCTATTGAGCTTGGAGTCAGCTTAGCAAACAACTGAAAAGCAGCGCATTGACCTGGCATTAGAGACAAACATCAAAATCCCGGACACGCCCATTTCTATGTCCTTTCCTCATACTCAGTAAAAGCTTGTCATTTCAGACGCCTCACCTACTGTTTACTGATATGACGCACGAGCAATTCTCAAACATATTTAGTTAGATAACCTTTCATTCAAGACGAATTTTACAAAGTGACAGGAGATTTAAGGGAAAGACAGGATGTTCTAATTGAAGTAGAAAATGGCAAGAGGAGCCAGGTTTGGTGGCACCAGCCTGCCTACAATTGCAACGCTTGAGATGTGAAGGCAGGAGGAACAGGAGTTCAAGGTCAGTGTCAACTGTACAGTTAAGTTAGATGCCAGCACAGGCTACCCGAGACTCTCTGAAAACAAACAACAAAATGAAAGGAGGAAAGCTCAGTGGCCCAGAGCCTTCTCAGCCTCCATCTTTTGCATATTTTCTTTCCCCCAAATAACACACATGCATATGGCCTCTGGTAGTACAATTTCATAATCCACTGCTACATTTTTTTTTCTGAAAACTTCACAGAATTATTTTTTTTTTTTTTTTTTATGTTTTAGGTCCACAATCCATGTTGGGCAAATCAGTTAATAAACAACTTCCAGGAAAATATTTATAGCGTGTATTATTTACCATGATATAATTTACATAGCAAGGAAATTCAAAGGCTTTGAGTGTAGTTATTTTTAACAAACAGAAAAGCACTGCAACCAAGATAAAAAAAAAAAATGTTTGTGGCCCCTTCCATTCAACCCCTAGCCCAACGGTCAAGCACTGCTCTGATTTTCCTGGTCTTGAACTATGTTTTCCCTCATGATACAAATGGGGTCATTCAGCATGCACTCTCTTGTGTTGGCTTTACTCCACCGTGCTGTCTATCATGCATAGTTAACCCCGACTTCATGCTGAGGAATACACAGCATATGCTATTAATTCATGTTTCTCTTGGTGGTTGTTCGGCTTGTGCTTGAGGGAGGGTTGCTGTGCAGAAGCTACTTCAAGCAATTTAATACACATGTTCGGCCACATCCGTCATTAAGACATGTTTTCATTTCTCCTGCATAAATATCGACTGGGATTGCTGGGTTCAAGGTGGGCACACATTTAAAGCTATAAAACCAACTTTTATGTAGCTTTCCAAAGGAGCGCATTTCACACTTAGACCAGCAAGGCATGGCTGCTTTATTTATATGGCCATATTTTGGCTGGAATTTGAGTGTTTCACTTAATAGTGACTCTAATCATTTTAGGTGATGTGAAGTTGAGTTTGATTGATGTGAGTGAGTTGATTGAGATGGAAGGAAAACCATCAATCAGTTATGGAGGAAACAAAACTCTTATTTCTTATAAACCATGATTTTCATAATCAAATTGAATTTTCATCTATTTTTAATGAGGAAACATGTTATCTGTGACCTCAGTTACTTATTTGTAAAAAGAAAATCTATGATTTAAAGATTTTTGTTGTTTTCACCTTAAAATTTCATTAACCATTTAAGAATACATCATAGAGGCTGGAGGAATGGCTCAGTGGTTAACAGCACTGTCTGCTCTTCCAGAGGTCCTGAGTTCAGTTCCCAGCAACCAACGTGGTGGCTCATACTATCTACACTGCCTCCTCTGGCATGCAGATAAGCAGCAGTTAGAGCACTCATATACACAAAATAAATACACCTTTTGTTTTTCAAAGAAAGATAATTCTTAAAAAAGAATACATAATACTATGCAATCTAAGTCGTGCCTGTGAATATTATGTAGAAAGGGAAGAGCAGCTGAAAGAGCAGGAAGAAGCTGCCTGGATGTGTGCAGTCTACAGAGGCTCCTCAAGTGGACCAGCAACTCTGCAGAAAGGATCCATCTCTTCTTTCGTAAGCGAACGTAGCTGAGAAGGGAAAGCACGTTTCCCTTGTATTGTGTTGTATCATTGTCCACTTCACTCTGGACTCTATTCTCTCCCTACTCCCTGCTTTGGGTCCAGCCCATATTTTTACTATCTCAATATCATGTTTCCAGGTTGTGATTCTCACCTGAGACCCCATCAGCTTTGGTGTCTGGTGTCTTACTCCTGTAATAACACCAGGGACCATGTTCAAATTGTGTGGCTCTAGTTTCTTTTTTCTTTCTTTTCTTTTCTTTTCTTTTCTTTTCTTTTCTTTTCTTTTCTTTTCTTTTCTTTTCTTTTCTTTCTTCCTTCCTTTCTCTTCTTTCTTTCTTTCTTTCTTTCTTTCTTTCTTTCTTTCTTTCTTTCACAGTCTTTGGCCTAGGAATCATTTTAATGCATCTCTTTGCTGGGACAGATAAGAACATGGACCCATTGGAGGATGCTGGGCCTTTTCTAACCAAGCCCCATGGGGTATCTCCAGATTCAGCTAAATCAAACTAACTTCAATGTGACCTTTATGAGGAACACACACACACACACACACACACACACACACACACACATACACACACAAATAATTAAAGTTAGAAACACCAGAGTATTTAAGCCAAATTTTCAACAGCGGTATTTTCCCTTAACTCTACCAAAAATCATAGTTAGAATGCCTTTGACTATTTAATGAAAAGTATGATTTTTTTTTAATGAAATAAGAGAAATTACAGATTTGTCATAGTTCATATGTTGAGTGTTGAAAGGGCATGATGAAAACCTCCTCGCTAACTGTCTGAGTTGAAGGTAACCATCAGAAAGTAGTCTTGCCAATTTGGAAGATTAGGTAAGAAAATGAATATGGCTTTCTCAGAGCATAAAGGCATTAGGCTGGGAGAGGCAGCCCCCTCCCACCAGCTGGAAGCTGTGCTTTTACTGTCAACTGCTGCTGAACAGGAAGTACTCACTCTTTGGAGCATCATTATTAGATTGTTCTTTTCTTTCACAAAGTGATCTTGTTCCCTCTGAGCCTGCTGAACGATGTGACTGGCTTGCTTTTTCAAGGCAGAAATTTTTTCCTGAGAGACAAAAGTAATCCAGTCATCGAAAGATGCATATTAGACAGCGAAAGGTTTGTCAGTTTGGCCTAGGCAAAGAAGGAAAAGGTCTTTAGAACCTTTAACACTGCCCAAATTTTAGGTGGCGGTGGACTGTCATGATCGCCTAAGGCTAAGAAGCATTGGCTTGATACTTCTTGACTGACAGCTAGTGCAGTGCACAGGATTTGAAAAATTATTCTGAAAGATTCAAGTTCAATAGAAAATCTTGTTTTGGATCAACAGCTGATTATTTAACATGCTGGCAGGGAGAAAAAAAATACAATAGAATTTCTTCATTGCAGCGGAAGTCACTTTCTCTGTCCTTCATTCTCTCCATCAATTTTATTCCTCGATATTACCCAACTAATAAAATATTCTAGGATATGGTTATGAATTCAGGAATAGTGGAGTCCATAGTAATCAGAATGATTTCTTACTGGTCTGTTGCTAATAATAACAGGCTCCGGGTTAGCATTGGGAATTATTAATCAATGGAAAGAAGAATGCCAAAGTAGGATTTGTTCATAGAATTATTCTAAATCTAGTTATTTCAATTGCCAGAGGAACTGATTTGGAAAAAACAGCTGATTGTTTATGACTTGGTTTTTATGTGAGTCAAAAAACGGGGGTGTACTATCCATAAATACCTCTAAAACAATATAATACTGACAGTACGGGGTATATTATTTGTCATATGTAATGGGCCAAATGTGATTTACACAAAAGGGTATTCAGATACAGAGATGGAAAATATGCACTGCTATCTGAATGACAATAATTACTGTCACACAGTTAATAGTAACTTTTCATTTTTTCCCACCAACCATCACCTGGCAAATTTACCTTCCTAGACACGATGTTCCGCTGATACTCCGCCACCTCCCGCAGCAGCTGTTGAGTCAAGTTCTCCTTCTCCTCATCCAGACGGCTCTCATGCTCAAGCTGCTGGAATTCTAAGTCTTCAAAGTGTTTGCTCTCAACATCCAACAGGTCAGCATCCTTTGAAGAAAATGGAATAAAAAATGAAGCACACCAGAGTGCCTGCAGCTCTCTCGATGTGAAGAAACAATTAAAAGTACTCATTCCAATACAGACGCCTAGTTACAACATTGTGTGGGGCTAGAACACAACAGACATCCCAGCTGTCACTGTTAGAGGCGAAGGGTAGGGGCATGGTGAAGAGGGAAGTTTTGACTTAACCATCAGTTTTTAGTTTTTCTGTGTATGCAATTTTTTTTCCTTGAAAGCCATTCGATGGCCTCACATGAACAGTAGAGTTTAAAAATATCTCCCTAAACAACCCAAATATTTTTTTACAGACCAAATTTCTTAAGAAAATTAATTTCTGTTTCCCATAGTTCTCATAAGACTTGTAAAATAAAATAACAGATGAAAATACCTCACAAGTGAATCCAAAAGTATAGCCGAGGTCTTTAAGGAAGGTACATGCACCCCAATGGTGGTGACACAACCCACTGAGGCATAAGGAGAAAATAGTAAACCTTTGTGTTTAGTATTTATTTTCCTTTCAGTTTTATTTCTTACCTCTTCTTTTTTTCTCTTGTTTTGCCTCTCTCCTGACCTCTCTTTCCCCCTCTCTCTCTCCCTCCTCACTCTCTCTTGGATAGGATCTCTTTGTATACCTCCAATTGACCTGTAGTTTACCATCCTCCTGCCTCATCCCTACAGTGCTGGGATTACAGGTGTTTGTGCTCATACCCAGCTCAATTTATTGACAATTGTTTTTTAATGCACACACAAGTAGACAAATATATACATAAGTTAAAATATATAAGCTTTGAGAGGCCATGCAATAAATGTTTATTGTGTTTATTATATGATATTGTTGATTATATTATAGAGAAGGGTCACATGTCAAGAAATTAGCATCTGGACATGAATTCTGTTGAGAAATGTTGTTATTCTAGGTTCAGCAATTGCAATCAATAGAGTAGTTTGGCGAGGAAAAATAATAATGAAACCTATGCCTGTGTGGAGAAGACGACATGTGGGTTTCTGATAGCTCTCCTCACAGTTGCTGTGAACACTCGATTATCTAAAAGATCATTTGGAGAGCTGGAGAGATGGAGCAGCAGTTAAAAGCTCATATTCTCTTCTGGGGTTCTGAGTTTGCTTCCCAGCACTCATGTTGGGCAACACACAACTGTCTGGAAATCCAGTTTCAGAGGAATCTAATGCCCTCTATTGACATTTTAGTGCACCTGTCCTCACATGCACACACAGACATAATAAACATACACATAGTTTTATAAAACACACCTCCTAAAATAGGCATTCAGGGAGAAGATTCTTTCACTGAGCCTTTATGGATCCATGACAGTTGTTCACAAATCTCTTTATTGGAAAGAGGGGCGCTAAAGCTCTCACCAGGAAGAGAGGAGTATGTGCTGGCTGGTTTGATTCCAACATGACCCAAGCTAGAGTCATCTGAGAGGAGGAAGCCATGACTTAGAAAATGCTTTCCTAAGATTGGGCTGTAGGCAGGCCTGTAGGGCATTTTATTAATTAATATTGAGGGAGTAGGGGACATCCTGAGATGGTTGTTCTCGGTTCTATAAGAAAGCAAGCCAGGTAGGCCATGAGGAGAAAGCAAGCACCACACCACATGTCCAAGACCTCTTCATCAGCTTCTGTGTCCAGGCTCCTGCCCTGTTAGAGTTTCTGCCTTGGTTTCCCTCAGTGGATTATGACTTGTGATATGTAAGTCAAGTACAGCCTTTCCTCTGCAAGTTGCTTTGGTCATGGTGTTTCATCACTGCAATAGTAACCGTAACTCAGACAGAGATTGAACAAGTTATGCACCACTACCCCATGAAGAAGCTTGAAGAGGGTGAAAGAAGGTCAAAAATGATGACAATTAATAGGTGTTCTTCAACCTCTGAGTGTTCTCAAAAACAGGAATGTATTCACAAGTTGCCTTTGTGCTGAGGTTGGGACACGCTGTAAGAACTATTCATGAGTCCATTAAAAAATATTCCTTTACTTTTGGAGCCACTACCAGAATTCCAAATGTGGTCTGTGTAGAATATTTTTAAATTATAAATAATATTTGCCAAAAGGAAGAGGCAGTTGGACAATGTGGCTAACAGCTCTGCTGAGCCAAGACATTTAAGACATTCCCTGTTGCTGTTGTTCACTTAAATCATCAAAGAGAGTTTATAATAGTTATTTAATAACCTCTATGTCACTATATTACTTCCCCTTCTGGGTTTTATTCACTGATAAAGTATGATCTTTTTAACTCAAATGGAATCTTTCTGTCTCTGCTATAAATTATTTTGTAAACATGAGTCACATAAAGTCTATTAGTTGCCATGAAATTACAGTTAAAACTATACCAACAAGGTTATTATGCTGATGCATACTAGATTTGGAATTATAAGAGTAGGAAAAACACAAATTGAAAAACATTCAAAGCGGGGTGTGGTAATACATGTTTATAATCCCAGCACACAGGAAGTTGAGGCAAAAAGATCTTGAGTTGTGAGACTCTGTCTTGGCAGGAGGTGTGTGTGTGTGTGAGACATTAAATTCGTCTAGGCCAAATTTTAAAAAGTAAACTATGAAGACGTTTTAAGAAATTTTGAATTCATATACACATTCATCAGACTACCTAGGGTATCTCAGCATCTCAATGTTGACTTAATATTTTCAGCTTATCGGAGATTTCTAAAGGAATTACTTGCTCATAAGAATTAAAGTGTTGTACTTTGAAAAATGTCTGTAATCTTGAAAGAGTGTACTAGATGATATAATTACTTATACAGGCACATATAATTAAGTTCTCAAGGTCTTCCAATTAAGGTTAAAGAAAATTAAGGTAAAAAATTTCAAGTCCCCTCCTTGGCTAAGAAATCATCTTTAAAGTGTGCATAGGGCTCACAATACACCCTATGCTAGCCAGCTGCTTACTCCACATGTGGTTAAAACACAACATGTGAGGGACAGCCATTTATTTGTAGCAAATATTTAAACTACTGAATGAAAATAATAGGGAGAAAAGCAGAAAACTCAGCTAAGCTCAGCACTCAGATTCTGTGAGTGCAACCATCTCCTCAGACAACCTAAGCCATTATCCCTTCTTTATTTAAATGCTGAAAGAAAAGCTACGGGGGGGAAAAAAACCTTTAAAAAATTAGATAATGAGGATTTTGGAATGGAATTTGAGACAGTCATAGATTCACTGAGACAGGAGAACAGATACAGGCAGCTCTCAGCCAAGCACATGAGCAGCTAAATGAAAAATATAACAAAACTTTCACTCACTGAGAGGACATCACAGGATCACGTCCCTCTACTGACTGACTGGATACTCTAGACACAACAGCTGCATCAAGAAAAATTCTGTGCCTTTCTGCTTTCTTGTGAAAATTATTTTGAGAGTGTATAAGGCACACATCTACGGGCAGATGATCTTTAGGCTTCCACTGCCCAGTAGAGACAGAAAGAGGAGAACAAATGTGGTCTGGCTGGGCGTGGTCATAGAAACAATCTCATGGGTTAAGGCAAGCTCCGGAGGGGAACTGCAATTGGGCGTGGGGCATGTAAGCCTCTCCCCCTATCACTCGGCGGAGTCAAACACTCATCATTTTGCAATATGGAAAGAGGTAAGCGCGCCGACTTTTCCTCTTACGTAGAAAGACAGTGAGGTCCACAGAAGTGGAACAACTTTTCTTAGACTATAGGAAAAATGGGCTTTAGCACCAGTGACGGAACAGGAAACTCCCAGTTATAAGTGTCAGATGTCGCTGCATAGAGTATTTTTAAAGTCAAAGCACCAAAATCAACAGTCTAGGCCTGTGGTTCTCGACCTTCCTGGTGCTGAAAACTTTTAATACAGTTCCTTGTGTTGTGGTGACCCCAAACATAAAATTATTTCTGTTGTTGCTTCATGACTGCAGTTTGCTGCCATTATGAATCATAATGTACATATCTGATAATGCAGCCCCAAGAAGTCGTGACCCACAGCTTGAGAACCACTGCTCTGGGGAACAATTACTATAAACAGCATTGACATAGTGTCACAGCTAAGGTGTCCGCCTCGTCCACTTTAACAGCAGAAACTATCCTGGCAAATAACAGTCACTCTTGCTCTCAGCTTTGTCTTCTGTACCGAGGGCAGCCCAAGACTGGCAACTGGACTCAGCACCAGCCATATTTCAGAAGGATTTAGGGGTATGACGTCACAAGCGCATACATTGCTCAACCAAGACAGTTCAGCTCTGGTCTTCAAGCACAGCTTAAGAAGCTGATGTTCCTCTGATTTATTTATTTTTTATTTCATGCGGCTCGCCATCTAGTGGAACTAGTCAGAAAACAGACTACTGACTTTAGTTTTTTTGCCTTTGGGAAGCTTTTGCAGTCTGGAGAGAACTATGCTGTGAGAACACAGGAGGTTGCTAATATGAATACATTTCCTGTGAGGTGAGAGGTGACCTAGGAAACTGGTAGAGAGTTATACAGACCTCAATCCTAGGCAACAAAACGGTGAGATCTCTTAGTATGAGGTGAGCACGAGCTAAGGAAAGGACCTAGGGTCATAAGTTTTCCCTCTGTTTGGAGCGAATGAGGAAGGAGTCTTTGTTTTAGTTCATGGAGCCACCGTTTGTATCATTTCCTTTCTTCCTTTGAGTCATGATTCTTAGACTTAAGAGTTAGCCTAAAGAGTCAGTTTACACAAACAGTAATTAGTGATATTAAGCACCTTAAGTTCCTAATGGAATCTGAAAGCAAGGATTATAAAGAACACAGATTCATGAACAACCAGAGAAAAGAAAGAATAAAGTACATAAGCATGGTATGGACCTACACAAAAATCATGAACATAGCGCCAAATCATTAGCATTAAATAGAATTTAAAAAAAAAACAAGAAATGAGTATAGAATCTAGCATTCTCATCTCTTCTGTGAACTGACATAACATAATCACACTCTAAAATAACTCCACAAGTACTAAACTTTTCATAACAAAGCTTCCAAAGGAACAGATAGCTTTCTTTTCTTGTCTTTCCGGATCAGCCTTCCAGAATAAAATAAGGGAAGGGAAAAGACAGCTTGTTGCCATTCTTTAAATAATATTGTAAAAAATAAATGCCATTGGTTATGCTGTAGGTTAACTTGTTTGCATTGGATACTTTTAAATATTTGGTTGTTTGAGACAAAGCCTTGCCATGCAGCTCTGGCTGGCTGGAACTATCAAGCCCATGCTGGCCTCTAGGGTTCCATGCACATGGCGCCATGCCTAGCTTCCTACAAGTCTTTCGCACTCTGCAATACTTTCAATGGTTTTAATAGCAATTTCTCATTGCCTAGCAATATTCAAAGAAATACCAAGTATTAAAGGTCATAGAATTTTCTTCTCAAGAGTGCTATTATAACTAAATTTTCTACTTGGCCATTCTTATCAAGCTTGAATGATAGGTGCCTTCTTGTCTACTCATGTGAAATCATAAACTGTTGCTCACTTAGGACTAATTACTATTCCTGGGATTCCTTGAGAGTTGCAGGAATGTTAATGCCTCTTTCCCAGGGATCACTGTTGATTTGGGCCGCTGGTTCAGAGACAAACCAGTTGTCAAGATACTATGAAATAATATGTGGCTGTGGCTGTGCCGGCACTCGTGAAGTTATCTGCTTATGAAGTTTTTTTTTTTTTTTTTTTTTTTCAGAGAGTAACCATCATGGCTCTAGCAAACCCTGCCAGAATTGGGGATATGAGAATTGAGCTGGTAACATTTAACTAAAAGGTCCATGCTCCACGGCCCTCTTAAGAGTTGATGCCTGTTTGAAAAGATGTCACAGGCACCTGTAACCTTCTATTTTCTTTGACCTTAGTGTTTTACTGTTACCATAATGCTAATAAGTTTAATGTCTCTAAACAACAAAAAGAAAAGAGTCAAGAGTGGGGGACACAAACAGAATAGGCTAATTTTAAAGCAAGAGCATAAAATCAAGCTAACGGGAAAGACATTCAAGGACAAACAGTGCTCATGATACAGTAGGGGAAGATGCCAGTTGATTTAAATGCTATAATCTTGGTGATGATTACAAGTCAAGAACAATTTCTCTTCAGTTACCAAGGCAGTCTCCAGAGACATTTCTGCATTATAAACTGGAGACAGGATCCAAACAAGGAATTTTTCAACTGCTTAACATGGAATCATACATACTGTTAGCATGCATATTTCTATTTTTAAGGATCTAAAAAACTAGAACTTAGGCAAACATATGCTCTGTGGAGTAGTAAGTCACAGGTAAGCAGAACTTAATAGCAAGGAAAAAACAAACAAACAAACAAACAAACAAACCGAGCCACCGTACATTCCTGTTTGCTACTGACCCTCTTGAGTTGCTGCTGTAACTGCTCCCTCATGGACTCAGGACAATTGTCCAGCTGGGTCTTCTGCTCGGAGTACAGTTCCTGAAGCCTCTCTAGTTTTTCCCTCTCAGCATCAAGCTTTACCTTCTCCTGAAGTTCAGAAATCAGAAAATAGAAGTATGGACATTAACCTTCACACCCCAGGCAGGTGCTAGCGAACATCCCCCGGTGGTAGCAAACAGGCACAAGCATACACTAGGAATGAACAAACAAAGCTTGTTAGTGGTTAGGGCAAAGAGATAAGAGCAGAATGGAAGATCCTGCCTTCTTCAGACAGCCTCCTTCGCCGGATACTGACAACTGCTTGCCATTCTTCCTTCCCTCCTTCCTACTACCTCATACAGAGCGGCAATGGAAAGGGTGAACGCTGGTCAGTAGTCCACAAGGGACAAAAGAGATGCCAGCTACATCAAATGCTATCCTGGCCAAGATTCCTTTGTCAGAAAACTGGATAAAGCAGGTGGGAGGGGCGTTGTTTATTTACCTTGAAGTACCTTCATGATCTGAACTGCTAGAGCGTTTGCTACACTGCTTTGGGAAATTTCTGTAGTGTGTTCTTGGGTCAAAAGTGCTCTAGGCGCACTCCTGGCATTTCTCATCTGAAATGGTTCAAGCATGGAGAAAGCTGAGAGACGAAGTGAGAAAGTTCAGAGGAAAAGATCCCACCAAGAAAGAGAGAGAGAGAGAGAGAAGAGAAATGATTGCTAGACTGATTCAAGCAGCAACTGAGGGAATCAGGTAGCTTGGACACAAAGCTGAGACAGTGACCCTACACAGGCTTCTTTACAATGACACCCACTCCCAGGAAAAGAAAGGGAAGGAAAGGAAAGAAGAAAAAGAAGGAAGGAAGGAAGGAAGGAAGGAAGGAAGGAAGGAAGGAAGGAA